>NC_142953.1:4670638-4713138 GCF_046866305.1 Octopus bimaculoides
TGGTTGGTTTCAATTATTGGACTGAGGCCATGCTGGGGCAACCACCTTGATGGATTTTTTTTTTTTAGTTTTGATCGTATCAGCTCTAGTAATTATTTTAGTCTGGTACTTACTTTATTGATCTCTTTCTATATATATATATATATATATATATATATATTTTTATATATATATATTACAAATATACAAATGTTTACTCTGTTTTATTATAAAGGGCCATAATTCAACACACCAATTATTTATATCTGTATACATGGATGTGTGTGCATACACTCTTACTTTCTCTCTCTCTCTCTCATGCACACAGTTTTAAAAGGAATGCTTTTTATATTTATAAAAACAGCAGACATTAACTGAATAAAGGAGACTCAGTACAAGCATAGTGTTTGATATTTCTAATAATTTTATTGATAGTGACTTTGAAGTTTGGCTGAGTGATTGGTTTGGTTAGATAGTGTGCAAAAGCAAGTTTTGTTTCCCATCATATTGTTCAATGTGAGGCTAGAATAGAGGACACTTTCTTGTAATGGTAGACACTGGGATTGAACTAGAAGCTATGAGGATAGAAAGCAATCTTCTTGGCTACTCTGCTATTTTTATTTTAGTTGTAATTTAGAAAATGACTGCCAGGTTCACTCAGAAGTTGAATGCATTCTACCAATAGTGTTTATGCAGAATGCTCAGAATCAACTACAACAGTGATTCCCAGCATGGGACCTGGAAAATTGTGGTGGGGCATGGTGCCGTAGTTGTCAGGTACAAGGTTCTTATTAAAGTGTGTCACTTTTTTTTCTTAGTCAATAATGTACTCTTTTTATACTCAGTACTTAATAAAAGAGTTACTGATAGATTCTTTTCTATTAAATAATTGTGATCAAAATCTTAAAAATAAAGTTGATTTTTCCTACCACTGGTGGGGGCCTACATTTTTCTAGAAAGTTATAGAAAGGCCTGAGGGAAAATAGGTTGGGAAACACATTGATCTACAGGGACAGTCATAAACTCTGAAGTCCTGAAAAGAGCCTGTCTGCACGGCCTCACCTGCAGGAGATTGTAGTGGGGAGAAGAGTAAGAGTTGCAAGTAATGTTTTCCAACTGATACCCAAGAAGAAATGGCATGCTACCGTCAAAGAAGATCTGATGCAACTTAGCATCATTTGGAAAGCTGCAGGCAACTCTGCTCAGAACTGAGATGATGGAAATGTCTTCCTGTCCAATGTACAGGCTAATTGTATGGGAGAACTTTTCAGTACTGCCTTATACATTAATCCAGTTAGATCTTCCTTTTTTTTTTTTTTTTTTTTTACTTTAACTAGTTGCATTCTTGTTTGATGGAGATTTGGCTGCTATTTTTTGCAGGTTAAGTTATCACATAAAACCTCGTTTTTGTCTTATTTAAGGTGTGTGGGTCAGTATCTATAATTGGTTTGGATAGTCATGGGAATGGTGTGTGGACATAATTCAACATCTGTATGATTCATGTGTATTTTGATAAGCCATTGAGAGAGCTGCTACATGTTAACAGGTTAACAATTAAGATAGTGGCAGTTATAATGCATGTAGCAACTTAAGGGATCAGGTTTAAAATACACAGGCATACATCACCTTAGTTGATAATTGGTTTCAAGACATGCAGCTTAACTTGAAAAACAGTGTAACATGAGAAAACATTTTAAAAATTAATTAGTTTATATCTGTTTTATAAATGGTTTGTACATATTTTCACATGTATTTTATTTGATTTTCCACTTCAGTATAGGTTTTTGTTGGTGTATTTTAAAAAATTTTTATGCTTTTAAATATGTTTGCAGAGACCACTGTAAAGTCAGATGAATCAACTGAAGTTAAGGTTTATTTTTGCAATTAATTTCTTAAAACAAGCAACAAAGTCAAAAACAATGTGCCTTTATTTAGCAATTCAGAGGATAAGAGTTGAAATATCATTATCAGTTAAGTTGATGACACTTTCAATCGTCATCATCATCTTTTAACTTTCATTTTCAATGCTGGCATGAGTCAGACAGTTTGACAAGAGCTGACAAGCCAAAGGACTAGACCAAACTCCAATGTCTTTAGCCCTTTCATTACCAAATTTCTTTTGAAAGACTGCTTTTCTTTCAATTAATTTAGAAAATGATGAAGTATTTAGCAAAATAACTTTGTCATTGTTAAGATGGTGTCTGAAACAAATTAACATTGAATTTTGATGGGAGGTTTGAATTTGCGTCATTTTAAAGCAGCCAGTTAGCATCACGGAACAAAAGGAAGTCTTGGACAGGTTGGTACTAAAGCGATTAATGTAATTAGAAATTCATGGGACAAGATTTGTAATGCAGATATTAATTCAAACAATAAGAGTAATGAACATATTAATTAGTTGCTGAACACTTTAGATATAATGATTTATATATAATATAATATAATGCACTTATATTGCTCAGGTGCACTATAACTCATCAGAAAAATGTAGCCAAAAATGCATGAACAGTACATAGAATAATGCAAAGGAAGTGAACAGTGAATGAGTCATTACAAACATGTGTGGTGAGGGCATCAGGTGTACTTGTTGGCAAATTTCAGGAAGTATGGAAGTTTTGAAGGATATGGTGTCCTGACAGCTAACAATGATGGAGGTACTCTATTCAATGCTTCAGCTATTCTTAGCATCAAAAAATGTTTCTGAAAGTCATGGGTGCTGCGTTGTTTTTTGATTTGTAAGCATATCCACCAGTGTTAGACATATGGAATTCAAAAGGTACCCAAGATTGTTAATGGAAAGATGGTGGATAATTTTGTGGGGGTCTACCAAGTTAGTTGCCAGATGTCAGAGCCTTAATGTCTCTATGCCCAGGGAAACAAGACATTCAGAGTATGGTAGATGCCTGTGATGGTGGGTATTCATCCGGTTGCATGTTTCTGAACAGTTTCCAGGAGATTGATATACTGAGAAAGATAGGGGTTTCAAACTCAGTGGACACACCATAGCCATACACAGTTTTAAATAAATAGCTGAAGAGACAAAAGTCTTACAATTTTAGAGATCTGGCTTGTCCAGCTCAAATCGTTGTTGACATTTCCTTATATGTACAGTGTACTAAACTGAATTTCAAATTTTTCCATGGAGAAGATGCTGAGAAGTAGATATTTGGTATTATTTTTTTCTCTCCCACAAATCTCATTGTAAAATATGACATTTACTCAAGGTTGCCATAACCTTATCATATCTCACCAATCTCTGTGTGTTTTCACTCTATCTCATGTGTTTTCTATCTCTATATGTGTTCACTCTATCTCATGTTTATATCTATTTGAACTTAGCACCTTCATATAACAACTGGAAAGGCTTTTCAACTTGATATTTTTTTCCCTACTTGTGTTGAAGTTTATTGTTGATGAAAGGTAGCATAGTTGTTACTATGATGTGTTTTGCTAAACACAATTTCATATTTACATTTTACAATTCTTTCCCATTTCTTTGTTTTTTTTTTGTTATAAATATGTCTTTTTATTTTCCTTTTTTTTTTTTACTTTAAATTACTACATTTTTATTTTTATTTTTTTTAATATTTTACTCCAGCAAAAATTTTTCATATAATTTCAGAAATTTTATTTCAAAATTGTTTGAACCATTTCAATTTCTTAGACACGATTCAAAAGATTTGCACATAACACTGGAAGAAACAAAATAAATAAATAAATAACCCTGAAATATTCAACATCATACTTTATATATTTACTTGTCTGTATATGTATATATTGTGTGTATATATTATGTATGAGTGAGTTATATATACAGACACAAATATATACACACAGAACTATACGTGTATATATATGAATATGTATATAAATGTATACATATGAATATGTGTATATATATATATATATATATATATATATGTGCGTGTGTAATAATTGTAATATATATGTTTATAAATAATCTTTCTCTCTCTCTCTCTCTCTCTCTCTCTCTCTCTATATATATATATATATATATATATATATATATATATATATATATAGACATATATATTGTGTATATGTTTGTAAATGTGTGTGTGTGTATGGTTAAATGTATGCATATGTATGTGCTGTTTGTGTATATATCTTTGTGTGAATTTATTGTCTTTTCTAATCTATTTTAGGAATTCACAAATTGAAAATATTAATCTTATTGAATCTATCAAAGAAATCAAATTATTTTATGTATAGCTATTACTGTTTTAGTGAGTGAGGATGTGGTGGTGTTAAAGCCTTACCATTGTTAGAAGTATCAGAGAGGAGTAGTTGCAACATTAGTATTTCTGCATCAATTATCAGGGCGGTGTTACATCCTTATCTTTGTTACACCAATTAGAGGAATGTGTTACAGCTATATCATTGTTACAACTAATGTCAGGGTGGTTTCACAACTTTTAAGCATTCTAATGGTTGTGTTATTTAATGGTTTGCTTTGCAACTGCGTTTTTTTTATGGGTGTGGGAGAGTTTAATCCCACACCATGATACCCTGGGCAAATTTCTTTAAACTTCTGCTACAGCTATGGGCTGACCAATGCCTTGTGAGTGACACACACACACACACACATATATATATATATAAATTTGTTCTTCATTTTTTTCTACTTGCCAGTCCATCATCATATGTCTGAAAAGTGATGAAATTTATTCAAGTTTCAAAAATGGTAAACAGAAGTTGTATAAGAAAAATAGAGCTACAAAAAAAAAAAAGCCTATAAAACATTATGATAAAAATATTTTTTGTGTTAATTCAAATGAAGGGGAAAAAAGCAAACCTATCTGTCAGACAACTCAGGACACACACACACACACACACACACATATATATATATATATATATATATATATATATATATGAGTGAGTGGACAAACGAAAGAAAAGGAAACTCAACACATTTAGCATGAGTTACATGTATTATTTAATAGAATAGGTACTAGACTTTAAAAAAATAATAATAATAAGCACTGGGGTCGATTTGTTTAACAAAACCCTTCTAGATGGTGCCCCAGCATGGCTGCAATCCAGTGGTTGAAACAAGTAAAATATAAAAGATATATTGCAAGTACCAGGGTAGCGTTACAACTTTGAAAAGTCTTACACCAAAAATATCTACATTTTCATAGATAACAATCTATCATTGATGTAGTTATGGCTTTTAAAGATATTGATTTTTATGTTGTTTAATGTTTTAGTTTTTAATTATAGCCAGAATTAGTAGTATTCCAGACTCTGCCTCTTCTATAACTACTACAGTGACCACAGAGCTGATTGATCTCATACTGTTCCTACTCACTCCTCACCTCTCATAACCTATATTATGTCCAACCCATCAGCTTTGGAGCAACTACTTTGGCTATAGTCATTCCTTCCCACCAGAGTATCAACCCTCTGCAATTCCCTTCCTACAACCATCAACTTTCACTTCTTCTATAGAAACATTAACCATATCAATATCATCAATGTTTGGATGGTTTGCAAAGGCCATGGGGAATGGCTGTGTGTTTAAGATGATTTGCTTTGAAACTTGGAGGTTGTTCCAACTGCACAGCTTCTTGAAAAATAACTCCTACCACATCAGATCAACCAAATTTTTGTGAGTGAAACTAGAAAGACAGAAACTGTTCAGAAACACCACCACCAAACATATGGATGCCTTTAGTAGAGTTCCATCTACTGCAGGCATTTGGGAAAGATCTCCTGTCTAAAGATAATACCCATCCTTCATTCTAACAGTCATGGAGGAACTTGAAAAATAGATATAATGCAGGTCTTCTTCCCACTGAATAGAATGCCAGTCCATTACAGTGTTACTTGTTTACAACTGAGTGGATTGGGGCAGCATGAAATGAAGTGTTTTGCTCAAGAACACAATGCACCACTGATCTGGGAATCAAAACCACAATCATATGATTATATATACAACACTCTATCAACCAGGCCATGCACCTTCATGTATTTGTGTGTATATAAGTGTGTGTGTGTGTACTCATACATTTGTGTGTGTATATCTGTGTAAATTTGCATGTACAGGTGTAAGCCAGTGAGTTGAATTACATCTCTATATGTCAAAAGATATATAGACATATATGACCATTGTATAAATAGAGGTTGATAGAATAAATGCACGATTGAAACAAATCTATTGATTTGAATAACTGGAAACCCTTGTGGTAGTGCCCCAGCATGGCCTCTGTACAATGACAGGAATCAATAAAAAATGTATATCTACACAGATGCACATGTACATATATATATATACACACACACACACACACACACACACACACACACACATACGAAGACACACCCATACACATAATAATTTTAGATATATATCTAATTATGTCAGTCTTAATTTTAATCAAAAACAGCAAACATTTTTCATTCAGAAAGCTAGGGTCTATAATTTTGAATCAAAACTAAAACCTTTATTTATTTATTCATTAATCATAAGCAAAACAAATCAAAGATTTTTTTTTACACAGATATCATACTTGCTCTTTACATAGAAGCTCATATAAACATATCTCACTGCTTGTATAAACAGCAGAGCTATTTGTATATATTATAAACACAAATTCATAAATTGTCAGAAGATATCTAGCTGTCATTTTTGTTTTTATTTTTTATTTAAATTCATGTGAGAGGATGTAAGCGTGGCTCTGTGAGAAGAAATTTGCTTCCCAACTACATGGCTCCAAGTCCAGTCCCACTGTGGTACTTTGAGTGTTTTCTACTGTATCCCCAAGCCAACCAAAGCCTTGTTTGGCATGCTTTCATGACATGAAACTAATAGTAGCTCATAAAATCATATACTGAATTTTAAAAATATATATATATATATATATATATATATATATATATATATATATATATATATATATGTGTGTGTGTTATTGTCTCCTTGTCTTCACATTGGATGATAGTTGTAAACAAGTGTCACCGTCATCTAAGCAGTGTCCTTCACTACCAAGTGTCCATGAAAATCTATCTGGTCATAGGAAAATATTACCTTACTTAGAAATAGGATGCATGCATGTGTGTGTGTGTGTGTGCATGAGGATGCATGCACAAACAGATGCATACATGCACAGCAGGCTTCTAGACAGATTCTGTCAGCCAAATTCCATCACAAGATATTGGTCAATCTGAGACTATGGTTCAAGATATTTACCCTCAATGCTACCCAGTGAAATTGAACCAAGACCCTTGTGCTTGCAAAATGTACTTAATTGTTAATACATAACATTGATGTTTCTTTGTTTTAATCTCCTCTAATATAAGCCTTCTAATTATTCAGAAATTATTTTGTTCATGTTGTTATTTTAATTGGTGAATACTTTCCAGTTGAAATGATCTTATATACATCTCTTCAACAAATATGCACACACACACACACACACACACACATCACACATGCATATGCACTCACACGCACATGCATATGAACTCATATACACATGTGCATATTAACTTTTATACACTTACATATGTACATAAAAGCTCATACATATGTGTATATAAACTCATATACACACATATGTATGTAAACTCATACATACACACATTCATACTTGAATATACTCATGCACTCATGTTCATATAAACTTGTACCCACATGTGCATATAAACTCATACACAAATTCATACATACTCACACTTGCATTTACTCCTATACTCACACATATTCACAAAAGTACATCTCAATGGAATATATTCAGTAAATAAGTTTAAGAATAGATTTAAAATATAAATTTACTAAATCATGGAATTCGCTATCACCCATTCATTCAAGGGGCTTTTTACATAATTGTAAATTGATACAAGGTATGAAGTTTTGGCCTCTTTCAATTCTTAATTAATTGCTTTTTATTTATATTTTCATTTGCTAATTGGTTTGACATTCGAACAAGAACTGATGTAATTGTTCCCATGAGGTTTTCTCCTGCTCATATTTCTCCTTTAGTTGTCACCTCTTCTCATATGTCTTATCTGCTTTAATTTTATACTGATCTCTGTTCATTGTATATCTGTTTATTTACATCGTTTCATTTTATATCATGCTGTTTTTTTTTTATGTTGTTCATATTTAGCCCCAGGTAGACCTGAGCAAGCAGATTTATATAACCAAAAGTTCTCCTTTACGTGATAGTCAATTTTGCATATACATTACTCTATGAAAGGCAATGCTTATTTATTCACATTGTGTTGAATTAATCATGTATTATCTTGTAACTTCAACATTTTTATGACGTGATTGTTTAGTTTTAACCCATGAGCATTTAAATCAGCTATACCCAGCCCTAATATTCTGTTTTATGTTCACACTAAGCAGCTTAGCCTCTCACACCAATGTGATTCTAAAAATAAACAGTCACATTATCAAAATCTGAATGCTACAAGATAATATCTGACTAGTTTTAAAACCTTTAAGTAAATAAGCATTGCATTTGACAGAGTAATCTGAATGTCAAAGAGAATCCATCATATATGTACACGACAGGCTGTTTCCTGTATTCTATCTCCCAAATCCAATCTACATCACTCTACTCACAAGCCTTTGGTTGGTCTGGGGTTATAGTAATAGATACCTGCCCAAGGTGTCTCACAGTGGAACTGAACCCAAGACCACATGGTTGGAAAGCAACCTTCTTAAACACACAGCCATGCCTGCACCTATAGTTATTAGCAAAGTTGGTAAAAATGCCTTGCAGTATATCTTTCAGCTCTTTATATCCAAGTTCAATTCCCATATTAATATTATTGTTGCCAGGTTTTGAAACCTTTGCCAACTTTCACTTGCAATGTTAATCTTCCTATCAGTGCACTAATTAAAAAAGTGAATCATAAAATAAGTAGAAAACCACAATTCCTCTTTAAAACAAGATGGCGGTGTTGATGTCATTGAGAGGTGGTACAATAACAGATGTTATTATTTTCTAAAGATGTAGAACAATCAGTTCCCAAGAGCCAGTAACTTTGGTCATGATGCAGTGCAACAGTGCTAAGAATAAAAATTAATATTATTATAGTATGAATTCAGTATAACTAACAGTTATTATATCAACACTTTCAATATTATGATTTATTCCTCTGAAGAGTTTACAATATATAATAATTCTCTCTCACTGTCATTACATTCTATTTTGAGTAATCCCATTGACATGGGTATTTCAAAAATAGATGTTTATATGCATACAATATTATATATATGTGTGTGTGTGTCTGTGTGCACATATATACATACATAAATACTCATATATACATATATACAACTGCACATATCTGAATATATATATATATATATATATATATATATATATATATATATATAATGTGTATGTGTGTATATATATATACATTTAAAATGAAGTAGTATATATACATACTATTTTTGCATATTTCAATATTACTACATTAGTAATTCTTTTTTGTTTTTTTGGTTAAAAAGCAACAACAAAAAAGTGATGTTTTTCAAAATTAATATCCTGTTATTGTTTCTGGCAAATTTTTTTCTTCTTGTTTTTTTTTTAAATTCCATCTTCTCTAAACATCTCTACATAATTATATTTCTTACTGTACATAGTACTTAACACAAACACCCACAAAAGTTTGTGAGTCGGGAGGGAAAGGAAGAATAGGATTGTTTTGTTTCGCTTTTATTTTGTTTTGTTGGGTTTTTTTTTCAATTCTGGGTAAGATAACTTAGGAAGAAAAGAAAACATTCTGACAAAAAGAAAAAGTGAAACTTTCTACCTAACTGTCTGTCTATCTACCTATCTATCTTTCTATATATATCTACCTATGTCTATCTATCTATCTATCTATCTCTCTCTCTCTCTCTCTCTCTATATATATATATATATATATATATATATATATGTAACCATTGATCGATCTATTTGTTTGTCTATCTGCATTTCTAACTTTATATGTATGCATGCATAGAAGTCTGTGTATGTATATATATATATATGCATGCATATGGGTATATATGTGTATATATATATATATATATATATATATATATATATATATATACACAAACATATACATATGTATATATAAATTACACACATATATATATATATATATATATATATACACACACACACATTTATACATACATATAGATTTATATATATCCATACAAACATGTATGTGTGTGCATGTGTACATACTCACATATACATCCATGTATGTGTGTATCAATGTGTGTGAGTGTAATTTAATCGATTTTTATCAAAGAATAAGCAAAAAAGCATTTATTTTTCTAACTTTCTCCTCTTTCCTTTCTCTTTTTTTTCCTTTTTTTTTTTTCACGGGTTGGTAATGATATTACAATTATAGATATGCATGGTTTTGTTTTACTGTCAAAACAGTTTACGCTGCACATGACATCTCTGCTATAAAACACCTACTGTTTAAAGAAATAATACACCGTGGCAACAAATACATGAAGAATAATATGAACAGCACCTTCACCATCAGCATGCTTGCTAATATTACTACTACTACTATTACTACAACTGCTGCTACTACTGCCATTACTGCAAGTAAAGTGTATTATACATAAGCTTCTGCTAATCATCAGCCAGCCATCATCATATTAAAAGCCAATGCCGATTAGATTAGAACGGAAACATTGAAAGCTTTTGATGTTGAGTGGAAGAGCGAAGGTGCGTGTGTGTGTGTGTGCGTGTGTGCATGCATGTGTGTGTGTACTTGTGCTTGTGCATGTGTTTGTGAGTGCATGCATGAGTGTGTGTGTACAGGAGAGTAGAGAGAAAAGCTTATTACAAGAGAGACCTAAAGAGCATATTTATCAGTATATGTGTATATATGTATTTGTATATGCGTGTGTGTGCGGGTGTATATATATATATATATATATGCATATGTGTATATGTTTGTACATATACGTGTGTATGTGTATATATATACACACACACACACACATATATACTCTGTGTATGTTGTTAGTGTTAGATGTGGAAATAAGACTGATAATTATGATACAGAAATAAAGAAGACTATTGTAAAGAAGGAAAAGGAAAAGAAAAAGGTATAGTTTATCTGTTGGAATGATTACAAAGAGATACACCTGATGTGTTATTTTGATCATAATAAATGTTCCCCTCATACTTCATGCCAAAAAATCGATTTTTCTGAGTAAAAGTAATATAAAGAAGGGGGAAAACAAAAAAGAGACACAAAATTGCTCTCTTTTAGAGAGAATAAATGAGAAACATTATGCTCATGACTTTGGTCAATAGTCACTTATATATCCACTTAGTGTTGATTGTAGTGTTTTAATTATTTGCTAATTGCAGAAGAGAGGGTCGAAATAATGAATAAAGTAGAAAATAATCACCTTAATTTGTAACCTTTATTTGTTTGCCTTTTGTTCTTTCAATGAAGATGAAATGGTAAAGTTCATGCACGTTTGACACTAGAATATTGCTAGATAACTTTCAAGCCCTGTTTTTATTACATTTCAGGGTACTAAGAATGCTGTTGTAGCTTCTAGGGTGCAAGCATAACCAAATGGTTTGTTTTGCTGAATCCCTTGGTTTCAGGTTCAATCTGACTGCATTATGCCATAGGAAAATGTTTTATATCATATTTATGTCAGCTGAAACCATACCAGTAAATTTTGATAGATAGAAGGAAACTCTATGGGAGCAGTGTTCTACTCAAACATGGGTGACCTGACACTAAACAAGAACAGCAACAACAAACTACATGAAACTGAGAAATTTAGATAACCCTACAATTCATATATTGTGGGGTGGGAAAGGGGAAATACCATAGCGAGTGTTCTGTAAGATTTTAAATATATATATATATATATATATAAATATATATATATATATATAGGGTGCGGCAAATATATTGTCATCAAAATTATGCAAAAATGAAAATAACACTGACATCTCATTTTAACAGATATATTTACCAAAATTACATAACAATATCTTGAAATACTAAACAGTAAATTTATTCACTAAAATCGCCATTGGCTTCAACCACAGCTTCCAGATGACTTCAGAATCTCCTGCAACTCTTCTGGATAGTCTCCTTGTTTAAGTTGCTCAGTGCTGCCATAATCCTTGCCTTCAGTTCATCTTTGGTGTTACAAGGAGTTTTGTTGGTCTTTCACTCAAATGTGCCCCACACATAATAATCAAGGGGGTTGCAGTCTATCCCCATAACCCTCCCAGAAATATTGGGTGGAAAAAATGGATGGATAGTTATAATATATTACTTGTTGGATATATGTACACGCTCATATAAAACGGTTGCATACAGAATATATATTTTATAGTAGCAATATGTTATATAGTAGTAATACTTTGTATATAAATGTGTCTTTTATTGTTTAGTTATGCTACAAATAATTTTAGATTAAACTGAAGAATTACTAAGTACTCTTTTCTATTCTAGAGTACATTTTTATTATTGTTTTACAAGAAGAAGGATGACAGTGACTTTGGAGTTGAAACTTTGAAGTTGCTATCTGTCCTCTCCTGATAAAGTTCATATATATATATATGTGTGTGTGTATGTGTGTATGTATATATATATATATATATATATATATATATATATATATATATATATAGTTGTCATATATAGTGAGCTGGCAGAATTGTTAGCATGTCAGGTCAAATACCTAGCAGCATTTTATCCGTCTTATGTTCTGAGTTCAAATTCCGCCAGGGTCGACTTTGCCTTTCATCTTTTGAAAGTCGATAAAATAACTACCTGTTGAACCCTGGGGTCAATTTAATCGACTTAACCCCTCCCCACCAAAACTACTAGCCTTGTGCTAAAATTTGAAACCAATATATCATATACTAGTAATATATTGTGTGTGTATATAGAGAGAGATACTTGTCATATATATGGTAGCAATATATTATATAGTAGTAATACATTATATATAATAGTACTATATTAAATAAATAGTACTATAATATCATATTTGAATAATTTTTAGACAAAACAAAACAAGAAACAATGTGTTTGATCAAAATATTTTCAGTTTTTTTTTTTTTTTTAACATTTCACTAAAAACAAAAAGAAATATAAAAAATTAATTCATGAAGCAATGAAATTTGAAGATAAAGAATAACTGTTGAAAGTTATTATATGAAATGAAACAAAAACGAAATGAAAATTTCTGAGATCTTTTTTACATGTGCTAATTATTCGTAATTTAAAACAAAATATTATTTTAGTTAAGAGAGTGTTTTGAATTTTTATTAAATCATTTTCCTTGACGAACAAGAAAATGAGTTTATATTATTTTCTAGTAACATTTATTTTTTGAATTTTTTTCTTTCTTAACTTTCTTTCATTCAGACTTCTGCTTCTTTCTTTCACTCATTCTTTTTCCTTTCTTTCAGAATTTTTTTCTTGTTTTACAAGAAAGCAAAAGCCAAACAACAACAACAACAACAACAATAATAATAATGATAAAATGCAAATGTAATTGTAAAATCAGATTGCATCAAGACATTTTATAACGTAATTTAATAATGTTATTTGCTGTCTCTTAAGAACTAAATTAATCTAAATTACATTTTAAAAAATAAAATTCTGTTTTTTTTTTTGTTTTGAAATTATTTAAATTATTTAGATACATTAACTTTACCAAATATCTCAAACTACAATTCACACATATGTGTATGTGTGCGCATTTGTGTTCATGTATATGTGGTAGCAGTGTATTAATGTATATATATATATATATATATATATATATATATATATGTGTGTGTGGGGGTTATGTGTATGAATGTTCATGTGTGTGTGAGTGTGTGTGTGGATATATATATATTTATATATGTGTGTGTAGATATATATATTTATATGTGTGTGTGCATAAGGTTGGGCTAGTCTTAAATTTCACTGTCCTCATTTAATTTTTTTTTCCTTTCTGTTTATGGTTTCTTTTATTCATTGTTACTTTTTCCTTCTTTCCTCTCCTTCTTTCTCTCCATTTTTTCTTTCCCTCTCCCATTTGAAACAAAATGATATCAGTTGTTTAGTTTTAATTTTGTGTAGATAAGTTGCAGAAAAAGACGAAATCAAGAATCTCTTTAAAATATATATATATATGCATACATTCACACAAAGAAACACGCAGATATACACACATTCACACACTCATATGCATAAATATATGTATATAGAGTGTATATATGAATGTTTGTATAGAGAATGTATATATAAATATATGTATATATATATATAGAGAGAGAGTATATATATAAATATTACATCCACAACAGACATAAATATATATATGTATATACTGAGTATATGTATATAAAGATATACGTATAGCGTTTGTATATATATATGTGTGTGTGGGGGGTTCTTAATTTTGTCTTTTTTTTAATGCATGACACACGCACATACACACAACCATGTACACATACATATGAGAGGGAGGAAGAAAGAGAGAGAGGAAGCGAGATGGGATGATAAGAGAGGAGAGGAAAAGAGAGAGAGAGAAAGAGCGAGTGATTGATTGATTTTTACCTATTTAAGATAATGTAAAAAAATGATAAACAAAAATGTTTAATTTTTCATTTGGATTTGAATCCTTCAAACTAGTTTTTACAATGATTTCTCTGAAATTAATTCTGAAACGAAGGCTTTTAATCATTTGTATTTTAGTAGTTAAATATTTCTGGGGGAAAAAAAATTTAATTGCATTTCTTTTTTTTTTTTATAAATTTTTTTCATTAGCCCTTCTCTGTTCAAATGTGGGTGGAGTAGGTTTGCTAATATTCAGACAGCCATATGAATTATTGGTTCAATTGTTTTGTATTCATCATCATCAGTTAAAATCCACTTTCCTTGCTTGCATATGTCTGGCAGAATTTGTTGAGCCAGGTTCTCTACAGCTGGATGTCCTATCTGTTGTCAAGCCTCACCTGTTTCCAAGCAAGCTAATATTTCCCCATGGACAGATATGTTTTACATGGAAGACTAGAACTGAGTAACATGGCTTGTATAATAATAATGCTCATTTACAACGTTCGCATAATGTCTAGACAAGGACACACACACACATATATGTATGTATGCATATATGTTATATATTTGTGTGTGTATATATATGTACATGTGTGTGTGTATATATATGTGTGTGTGTGTGCTTGTATGTATATGTATATATATATATATATATAAATATGTTTGTATGTGTATGTGTGTGTGTATATATATATATATATATATATATATATAAATTGTTGTATTTTGGGATGGTCTTTTTTTTGCCTATAAAACACATGCACTATATATTCATTCTTCACTCGTTTAATACTGTTCTTATTCTAATTCATGTTCATTGTCCGGAAATCTTTCATCACACTTCTGTGATCTCTTCACTGACATTTTCCATCTTCGTGTGTGCTCTTGCAAAACAACCAGTTCAAATTCTGCTGAGGTCAACTCTGCCTTCATCCTCTCGAGGTCAATAAAATAAGTATCAGTCAAGAAATTGGCTAGCATTCCACTCCCACAAAGTTTCAGGCCTTGTGCATACAGTAATAGGATCATTAATCAGCAGAATTTACAGTGTGAATCAAGGGAACTAGAAATCTGTACACTGGCATTTGTCAAATTTAAGGTACGTGCCAGTACATGAAACTATCAGTTATTGAGTCACTCTGTAACTTCTGCTGATTAATAATAATTTCTTTTATACTGATTCAAAATTAAACAAAATATACAATCATGTTTTGAGTGCTATTTTCCTGTTTGTTTAACCAAATCTATAATGCATGTTAGATACGAAGGGATTGAAGTATAACACCACCGACAACATCAGTAAGTACTCCCACCACCACAGCCACATAAACATTGCATTTCATTTTAACTATGGATAGTCGAGGATGGATTAACTCTACATACTTCAATGTATCTAACTGAGATCATCAACTTCTGATATCATCTTGGGTGACATTTCTTGAAGAATTAAAAATTCCTCATTCGCTAAAGTAATGTTTAGTTTCTGAATCTGAAACTAAATATCAGGTTTCTATGAAAACCCCTTGGCTTTTGGAGACATTTATTATATTATATTTTTTTTTCTAATACGGATTATTATTGTTGTTGTTGTTATTATATCTTGGTGTTAAATTTATATACCCACATGCACACACATATGCATATACACATATATATATATCCATCTATGAATATGTGTGTACGTATGTATATACACATATATATATACTCATGTGCACACATGTATATGTATGCTTATATGTATATATGTATACATATATGCAGATATATATCATCCCAAAAGCAATTTCTTCATTACATGTTAAGTCTAGTTGCATGAGCAATAACAACGCAGCTTCTGACTGAAATTGCTCCTGGGAGTATAAGCATGGATTCTTTATTTCATTAACCAAGGACTCTCTCTGTCTCTCTCTCTCTTCAACACTCATTTACTCATTACTGTCCACAAGGCACAAATTTGTTTACATGACTTCAATTCCATACTTATATATATGTGTATATATCTGCACAATTTTGTTCTTTTTTTTACTTTTCAGAATGTTAAGTGATCTTGTTCTATAAACAGTATTATTTTTCTATTAAAATGCGAGGTACCACTTTCCAAGAATTCAGAAATACAGATTTTGATTTTTTAAAAATTATAGAAGCAACTTATTTGGATGATAATGTCCCCTGTCACTATTTATATATTTCCTCTATTTAGGCAACTCCAGAATAATTAACATAAGAGAGCAAAGCTTTGTGAGTGGATTTGGTAGATGGAAACCAAAAGAAGTCAGTTATATATATCGTCATCATTATTTAACACCCATTTTCTATGTTGGCATGGGCTGGACAGTTTGACTGGAGCTGATAAGGCTGGAGGTTGCACCAGCTGTTTGTTTTGGCATGGTTTCTATGGCTGGATGCTCTTCCTAACACCAACCATATGTATGTATGTATATATATATATATATATATATATATATATATATATATATATATATATATATATATATATATGCATACATATGCTCACCATGTTGGACCGCTGAACTCTACATGTTTTTTTATTTTCATTCTCTCTTTGTTTATTTCTTCTTATTCCTTTCTGTTGAACCTAGGTTTGAAATGTAAAAGACTTTTTTCATTTTTTCCAAGCGTCAAACTAATACATTTGCTTGTTGTTCATACACCTGTCTTTGTCTTTTGTTTTTCTATGAATTTCAACTATATATATATATATATATATATATATATATATATATATATATATGTATATGCACACATATACAAGGTGCATTTCAGAAGTTTCCAGACTTTTTGAGGAAAGATATTATTAATTTCAAAGAAGTACAAAACTCTAATATCTTTCAAAGTAGGGTTCTCAGGCTTCAATGTATTTGTTGTAGCGCCCCAGCAACTTTGTAAGAGGCCCCATGGAAGTCATCCAAAGGGAATGTGTCCAGGACCCTTGTTACAGTCTCCTTCATCATCAAAATGACTGCCTTTGAGGTTCTCCTTCAGCTTGGGAAACAACAAAAAGTCACAGGGAGCAAGGCTTGGATTGTAGGGAGGTTGAGAAACAATTTTGATGCCTGTCCTTGTCAAGTAGTTATCAGGATGGTGACATCGTTCACATTCACCTGTAAACAAAAGTCCCATAGTTCAGTTATTTAATCAGTTTTACTGTCTGACAATAAGTGGAATAATACCATGCTTAAAAAAACGTTTGTCTATAACATAAACAGTAGTATCATGGTTAGCAACACTGATTGTGATGGTGTATATGTGTTTATATGTGTGTGTGTGGAGTATATGAGACATTTTGACTCTGCCTATTTGGTATTGGTGATTCCATGTTGTCTTATTCAACATCAGGCATCTCAAGGTCAGATTTCTCTCATTTTAATATTTTATTTGTTCTATCCCTTTCCCTCCCTTCTCTCTCATTCTTCTATCTCCCTCTTTTTCTCCTCCTACCTCTCCTTCCTCCCCTCCTCTTTTTCTGTCTATATATGCAAGCATCTGGTTACGTTTATAGGTTTGTGTAATGTCTCCCTTTCCGTCCCTCACTCTCTCTTTCACTTATACTCTGTACATGTCTGCATGCTCGTCCTTGCGTGTATATATGTTTGCCTCCAGTACCAAAATATACAATTGCCCAAACAGGCTGAATGTCCTGTAAGCCATGCCAGATCATCAGCATCCAAATAGCTGTGCCAAATTGTCTCATTCTAGAGTGCATGTGTGTATGTGTATGTGCTTGGGTATATGTCTATGAGTTTGTGTATTATATATATTTGTATGTGTTATATAAAATGATTTTACGTACACACACGTTTGTTTGTTTACATTATGATTTTCAGTTTAAATAAATAAATGAAAGCAGTATGGTTATTGATGTTGATGCTGTTGTTAATGTATGTATTAGTTAGGAACAATAGTTCCTAACTAATTGATAGATACTTCAATGTAAGGTAGAATCTCGCAAAAAAACCTTTAAACATGGAAAGAGTATTTCCTTTATACAATAATGAAATGTTAGAATTTCAATACACATACACACATATTTGTAAATATATACGTATGTAAATATATGAGTGTTTGTGTGTATATTTATATATATATATGTATGTGTGTGCATATACATATGTGTGTGTGTGTATATATGCACACATGTGTATAGGTGAATATATATGCAAATATATATATATGTATTTGTTTCTCTATATGTGTAAATATATATATATATATATATATATATATGCACACATATATGCGTAAATATATATATGTATGTGTGCGTGTACATACACACACACATATAAATATGCATAAATATGAACACGTACACCTGTATACATCGAAATAAATATTTACAAAGGAACAGCTTTTGGGGAGTTTTCTTTTCCATACTGTGTACTAACAGACTTGCTTAAAAATCTATACTCACTTCTGTGAATGAACACAAGCACACACATATTTTACATTCATGCATATATATAAACAATCACACATACACACACTTGCATATATGTATGCAAGCAAGCTTACAAATAGGAAACAAATTTATATATATATATATATATATATATATATATATATATATATACACATATGTGTCTACATTCATTCACACACATAATCCCTTGTATACTCATATATACACACCTATATTTTCTTAAATATACGCATTTATGTATATATACTCATATGTGTATGTATATGTTATGACTGTATGTGCCCATCTACTTGCATATAGATATTTTATACATATATATACATGTGTGTGTGTATGTATATATATATATATATATATATATATATATATATATATATATATACACACACACTAAAACAGAACCTCACACAAACACATACACTTAGTCTCCCTCTCTCTCATCTACTATTTGTGCATGGAAGATGGACGTTAAATGATGATGAGGATGATGATGTGTGTGCGCCTGTGCTCATTTCTTTCACTCTCATACTCCTTCTTAGAAACACACATGCACACACTCTTTTATCCTCTTTCTCTCTGTCTCACACACACACACACCATATGCTTTATATGTAAACATATCTTCCAAATTATTTTGTATATATATATTTTTTTTAATGCCCCTCCGAAAAATTAAACAATTATTGTGATTTAATTGTTTATCTTTTCAACAGTTTAAATTTTCTTCTTTTCTTTTTTATTTTTTCTTAAACAATTTTCGAATTTCAAATGAAATTTTAGATAATGTATTATTGTTTCAACAAAACAATAGAACACTGTAGAAACTATGAAAAAGCAACAACAGCAGCTACAATAATAATAATAATAATAATGAAAATTTCATTGTCAGAACAAAAGGAAGTGTAGATATTCTACTTAGCAATTGTGAGAAAAACGTTTTTTTTTTCTCTTTATTTGATATATTGTCCTTTACTTATTATTAATCAATTGTCTATTGTTTTAATTAATCAACAAGCCTTAAATATATGCATACCATCATTATCATCATTGGCATCATCATTTAGGCAGTATATATTTATACATACATATCTACACACACACACACACACACACACACACACACACACACACACACACACACACACACACACATATATATACACACACCATATATTCTGGCATACAAGTCGAATTTTTCAAGCCCAAATTTACAACTCAAAATAACAGGTTGACTTATACACCAAGACAACTTTGGAGGAGCAAAAATTCCATGTGAACTGCTGCACAACTTGGAAAGATAGTGACAATGCTGAGCATTAAACACTACGTATTCACACTATATACTACATCTACTTATATATGTATATTCAAAAATGTATATATCCTATTTTGGGGAATAGTGCGTTGAGAAGATGGCGGCAGAGCATGATTAAAGAATAATCTTGCTATTATTATTGTTAGATACTCCCATTAAAACATTTTCAGACAATCAAATATTTGATTCTCTATTTGTAATAGCAGATATCTTACATGTTTTTCTACTACACATGCAATTCTGTAACTTGTATTGGCAAACGAAACATCTGTAATAGTGAATAAATAATGCCAAAAACTTTTCCAATCTTGTATTCTTTTGATCTCTCTCTCTCTCTCTGTATATATATATATATATATATAGGAAAATGAAAAATAATAATAAGGCAGAATGCTAAACTGGAAGCATATTTTAATAAAGATTTCTAACGGGCTTTCATTGTATAGCAAATTTTCAAGAAGAGGGAGAATGAAAATGTTTTTTACAAAGTACAAAATGAAGAAAATAATATATAAAAAAATAAATATACTAATACATTATATTGTCTTTGAGCTTTTAAAGTTCAATGGTAATCCATGTATATAATGGTTGGAAAAATAAGGATGCATGACAATTGAGAGTTGTGTTAGGTTTAAAAAAAGAGAAAAGGAGCTAAAAGTTTGTGTTAAGCAGGAAATGTAGTGTCAAAACAGGAAGTGTGTGTAAGGGGAGACAAATCTTTTTAGTTGGAGTTATGAACTCTTTTTCAACAGGAAGTTTGTTTCAACTAAAAAAGATTTGTCTCCCCTTACACACACTTCCTGTTTTGACACCACATTTCCTGCTTAACACAAACTTTTAGCTCCTTTTCTCTTTTTTTTAAACCTAACACAACTCTCAATTGTCATGCATCCTTATTTTTCCAACCATTATATACATGGATTACCATTGAACTTCAAAAGCTCAAAGACAATATGATGTATTGGTATATTATTTTTTTATATATTATTTTCTTCATTTTGTACTTCTTTGTAAAAAACATTTTCATTCTCCCTCTTCTTGAAAATTTGCTATACAAGGAAAGCCGGTTAGAAATCTTTATTAAAATATGCTTCCAGTTTAGCATTCTGCCTTATTATTATTTTTCATTATTCCTATTATTTCTCCATGTGCGGTTAACACAACCCCACTATTTACTGACTTTTATATATATATATATATATATATATATATGTACATACATATGCATTACCTATTTCTGATGATATCTGAAAAGAAACAGTAATTTTAGCAAAACATATTAAGCAACACTAATTTTTCACTGGCATATAAAGAGAGAGGGAGAGAGGATGTGTCTCAGCACAGTTTCCATTTACAAAATTTCACTCCACATGAAACTTGTTGAAGATGCCATACAGTGGGACTCAAACCGAACAGCACGTATTTGTGAACCAAACATCATAGACATACAACCATCCTTTGAAGTATTAAATATTAACAAACAAGGGTAAACTCCTGGAATCTAATGAAACCAGTGATAATACATAGCGGCAACTAATCATCCACATGAGAGTTGATACTTGTTACTATACTGGGTGAGAAATGAACAAAAATCGAACATTTCAAGGGGTAGGGGGTGTCCTTGTGCCTTTTGTCTGAGAGTGAGGAAGAGAGAAAAGAAAAGTGGCATTGTCATTTCGGCTGGAGGTCAAGTATAAATGATAAAATATTGATAAAATAGCCTGGCACGTCTCATTATAATATTGATGGTCAGAAAATAGAATGTGGGCAGTATCCTGTGAAAGTCAGAAATTAGGTACTAACTACAGGTTTTGTATATGTGCAGACGCTTTGATGATACAAATAGCTGGTCATTTTTTTTTTTTTTTTTCATTTCTACCTTTTCTTTTCCTTTTTTGTTTTTCCGTTAGCCATTCTTTCTATTTGGTGTGTGTGTGTGTGTATATATATATATATATATATATATATATACACACACACACATGTGCATGTGTGGATATGTGTGTAGGTGTGTAATATATATATATATATATATATATATATATATATATATATATATATATAATCACCCAATCACGCACAATGCCATACACAATCAGGCACACACAATCACAAACACATACACATATCACATTGTGCACACATTGCCTGGACAGACAGCTGAATGGATAGATGGATGGATGGTGTGTTCAATGGTGGTAGTCGTGGTTGGGACTAATAAAAATGTGTCTGCCTTGATGACTATTCTGATGATAAATTAGTATTTGAATTCCCGATACCTACCAATTAAGGTTGACAGCCAAAGAGCTATTTTCATTAAGATGCTCTCCTCTGAAGAACCAGTTTGAATTTAGAGTTGAAAGGAAAACCTCACCATAATTGTTAGCTTTAGACTGGTTCCTTTCTTTGTATTTATTCTAGTTTTATTTCTTGATTGTCTTCATTATGCCCTGCTTCTGAATATAAAGTCAAGAATTTGAGAATTTGTGTAGAAATTATTTCAAATTATTTTATATTTCCATATCCTCACGTGCACGTGTGTGTGTATGTTTTGTATTCATGTGTATATGTGTGTATGTGTGTGTGTGCTTTTGTGTTTATGTGTATGTATATGTGCTTGCTTATGTGAATGTGTATTTATGTGTGTGTATGTGTCTGTGTGAACGTGTGTGTTGCTATATAAGTGCCTGTGTCAGTTTTATCTAAGTAGACCAGGATTTGGCTTCTCTGATGACTCACAGAAAATATTGATTATTTTTTTTGTTTTATTTTATTATTATTATTATTATTATTATTATTATTATTTTTGTTTGTTTGTTTGGTATTTTGTTTATATTTGCCAAAGAGGTTATGAGGTCACTATTTCTAAAAGAAGAAACTCTCAGAAACCCAACTGAACTGTATCTTGTGTATTACCAGTACTCATTTTATTTTATTATTATTATTATTATTATTATTATTATTATTATTAAGGCAGTAAGCTGACAGAACTGTAAGCATGCTGGACAAAATACTTAGTGGTATCTCGTCTGTCTTTACATTCTGAATTCAAATTCTGCTGCGGTCGACCTTGCCTTTCATCCTTTAGAGATCGATAAAATAAGTACCACCTTCCCCAAGCTGCCCTTGTGGCAAAAATTTGAAAAAATAATAATAATTATTATTGTTATTACCTCTGCCTTAGCGAAGGTGGGGGTATTGTTTTTCAGTTGTATTTGTTTGTTTGT
The DNA here is from genome assembly GCF_046866305.1 of Octopus bimaculoides. NCBI lineage: Eukaryota > Metazoa > Mollusca > Cephalopoda > Octopoda > Octopodidae > Octopus > Octopus bimaculoides. The sequence goes on from NC_142953.1 coordinate 4,694,199, forward strand.
TTGTTCGTTGACAAAATATCTTAAGAACCGCTGGATGGAATCGGATGAAGCTTTCAGGGATGTTTGGCCTCATGACTGGCATGAACTGATTAGATTTGGGGGTCGATTTGGTACTGGACAAGAATTATTTTTCCTATCTTTTTTACTTAATTTTTGAGAACAGTCGAATTCACTTTAGCTTTCTCGTTTCTTTTGACCATCACATCTCACCATCCCCATTGCCTTCCAACCATCATGGATGTGGTGACTATGGTAGTTATGGTGGTTGTGCTGATGGTTGGTAGTAGACGTGGTGGTGCTGTCAATTGGAGCCAATAGTTTATATGAATCTACCAACAATTATTGATATACTAAAGAAGGCACTCATACCCACTTGCAGTAGCATCCACACAGATACCCTAACAATGGTTCAAAGTTCATGTATTCAATGAAGTAAAACAATGTTTAGCTGTCAAAGGTCATAAGCTTCAGCATTTGTTGTAATTTCAGACTTTTAAGCAAATTATTTAACTACTTTATTTATGTGTGCAGATTTAGGGCCACCCCGAATATATAAATGTGATGTTGTGAGGTGCACAAGTATGTGCATGCGTGTTTGTGTGCACACACGCACACACACACATAGATAGACAGATATATACATTTGTATACACTCACATCACACAGTTACTTATAACTTGCACCCCCACATATCTGAACATATAACGTCAACACTATGTGTATATCACACACACACACACACACACACACACACACACACACACACACACACACACACACACACACATGTATGTGTGTGTGTGTGTAAGCTGTAAAAGTTTTGTGAATGTCAAAAACCTTCTGAGGTGAAGGTAGGCCAAGCAATTAGATTTTATGGAGAAATTAGATTTTACTTGTGGTGCTATATAAAGCAACTAACGGTTTTGGAAATCACCTATATCTATAAAATACGTGAATGAATTAAAATGTCTTGTTACACTTAATGTGTGAGTAACGACTACATTTAACTTAATGTAGTGTAGCAAGAGCAACTTAGTCTCTTTTAACTACTCATATGATAGCCTTATGTCACTGATTTGAACAAGAAGAGAATCGAATCAGCTCAAGTAGCATTCAAACCTGTGTTATTAGGTCCAGCTCAAGGGTTGTGAGTGGTGGAATTGTTAACACATTGGATAAAATGCTTAGTAATATTTCTTTCAGCAGTTTATATTACAAGTTCAAATCCAGTTACTTTTCATTTTTGCAAGGGTTGATAAAAGTACCTGTTTGAGTTCTGGGATCAATATAATCAACTAAGCTCTCCCCATAAATTTCATGCTTTGCACCTATAGTAGAAAGGGTTACTATTATTAAAGTAATGAGCTTGCAGAATCATTAGGTGGACAAAATGCTTAGCTACATTTCTTTCCATGCTTCATGTTCCAAGTTTAAATTCTGCATACGATGACTTTGCCTTTTATCCTCTTGTGGTTTATAAAATAAATAATAGTTAAGTACTGGGATTGATGTAATTGGCTATCCCCCTCCCTTAAATTGCTGGCCTTCTGTTAAAATGTAAAATAATATCATCATCATCATCATCATCATCATCATCGTTTAACGTCCTCTTTCCATGCTAGCATGGGTTGGACGATTTGACTGAGGACTGGTGAAACCGGATGGCAACACCAGGCTCCAATCTAAATTTGGCAGAGTTTCTACAGCTCTGTATTAGTACAGTACTCAAGGTATATTGTAGCACAGCAACACCAGGCACAAGATTGTGATATATCTTTTATCTTTTATTTGTTTCAGTCATGAGACTGGCCAGGCTGGTGTACCATCTTTAGGAATTTTAGTCAAATGAATCAACCCCACTACTTTTTTTTTTTTTTTCTAAAGCCTGGTACTTATTTTGTCAGTCTCTTTTGCCAAACACAGAGATGTAAACACATCAACACAGGTTGTCAAGCGGTGGTAGAAGACAAATACACACATACACAACAGCTTTTTTCAGTTTCCATCTACTGAATCTAATCACATCTACTAAATCTAACTAGTCAGACCGAGACTGTAGTGGAAGACAGTTGCCCAAGTTGCAATGCACCTGGAGCCATGTGGTTGAGAAGCAAACTTCTTACCACACAGCCACATCTGTGCCTGTTAGGTGCTGCTTTGGCTCATAAATATATATATCATCATCATCATCATCATCGTTTAACGTCCGCTTTCCATGCTAGCATGGGTTGGACGATTTGACTGAGGACTGGTGAAACCGGATGGCAACACCAGGCTCCAGTCTAATTTGGCAGAGTTTCTACAGCTGGATGCCCTTCCTAACGCCAACCACTCAGAGAGTGTAGTGGGTGCTTTTACGTGTCACCCGCACGAAAACGGCCACGCTCGAAATGGTGTCTTTTATGTGCCACCCGCACAAGCCAGTCCAGGGGCACTGGCAACGATCTCGCTCGAAAATCCTACGGGAGCCAGTCAGGCGGTACTGGCAACGGCCACGCTCAAAATGGTGCATCTCATGTGCCACCCACACAAGAACCAGTCCAGGGGCACTGGCAACGATCTTACTTGGCTTGCCGGGTCTTCTCACGCACAGCACATTTCCAAAGGTCTCGGTCAGTAGTCATCGCCTCGGTGAGGCCCAATGTACGAAGGTCTTGCCTCACCACCTCAGCCCAGGTCTTCCTGGGCCTACCTCTTCCACGGGTTCCCTCAACTGTTAGGGTGTGGCACTTTTTCACGCAGCTATCCTCATCCATTCTCACCACATGTCCATACCAGCGCAATCATATATATATATATATATATATATATATATGCACACACACACACACACACACACACACACGTGTATGTGTGAGTATATGAACCAAATCAGCTGCTTAACATCCACTTTACCATATCTACTATGCAGTCTTTCTTTGCACTATCTCTACAGTTGAAATTCCTCCATCATCGCAAGCACCAACACAACTACTACTGCTTTCACCACCATCATTTGCATATGTGCACATGTATGTGTATAATTTGCATGTGTGCGTATGTGTATGTTCATACTCATAAATATAATTCCACATTCTTTAACTGAAGCACTGTAAGAACTTTATTAAGCTAGAAGAGTTTTAATATTTTTATCTGAGAAATATTTTATGCAATAAATATATACACACACACACACACACACACACACACACACACACACACACACACACACACACACACACACACACACACACACACACACACACAATATAAAGAAAAAGACAGTAAATGATTGTGAAATCATTAATTTTGGGGTGGAATGAAATGAAAATACAAAATATATTATTTTTATTTAATATATATTTCATTTATTATCCATAATGTTGTTTTATTTAATAGTTATATATAATAGTTATATAGTGTTTCATATGCTGATATTTATATAAATACACACGCAAACACACACACATACACCATGAAGAACAAAAAAAAAAATGACTTCATTTCAAAATTATATTATAAACATTAGTTGGTTAGTTTGTCTTCTAAAAATATGATGAATAACACATGTAAAAAGAGATGCGAATAATCTTACAAATCAACAGAACAATTTTGAAATAATTAAGTTCATTTACAGAAAACCAGTGTGAATTTGGAAACCTTTAAAAGACAATTAATTTTTCTCTCAAAAATGAATATCAGAAAACTTGTAAATACATTTATAACCATTTGCAGTTTCAATTGGTGATTGTTGAATAATAATAATAATAATAATAATAATAATAATAACAATAATAATCATAATAGTAATAATGATGATATGATAATAATAATGAAATAGTAATAATAATAATAATATATTTTATATTAAGTTAAATGTTTATTTTGTCACATTTTATTTTTCCAGATTGTTTTCTTTTCAAATTAGTTATTTTACTAATATATTGAAACAATCATTAATTATTTGAGTTATTTAATAAAGTAGCAAATATTTAGTGTTTGCGTCTGAAGAAGATGGAAGCCTGTTGATTATGTATCTGATTACACATCAGGCATTTTAGTTGTGAAGTTGTGCAGATTAATATTCATTTCTGTCTTAAGGAAAAATCTCTTTCTTTGTTGTTTAAGCTATCATCATCATTACCATTGTCAACATCACCATCATCATCATTTTAATGATAACTTTTTCATTCTAGCATGGGTTGAACGAAGTTTCTTGAAGCAGATTTTTTTTTCCTGTAGCCAAATGCCCTTCTTCATCTTGTTTCCAAGCAAGGTAATATATCCCCCATAGCTAGACATGTTTATTTTTTCTTTTATTCTTTTACTTGTTTCATTCATTAGACTGTGACCATGCTATAGCACAGCTTTGAAGAATTTTAGTCAAGCAAATCAACTGCGGTACTCATTTTTAAACCTGGTACTTATTCTGTCAGTCTCTTTTTGCCAAACGGCTAAGTTATGGGAACATAAACACAGCAACACAGGTTGTCAAGTGGTGATGAGACGCACACACACACACGGCAGGCTTATTTCAGTTTTTGTCTACTAAATCCATTCACAAAGCTTTGGCCAACCCAAGGTGCTATGCAGTGGGACTGAACCTGGAACCATGTGGTTGGGAAGCAAACTACTTACCACACAGCCATGCCTGTGCAGACAATTGTTAACAATCACACTGTGTCAAGACAAGGAGACACAAATATGCATACACTTACACACATGATCTCTGATACAATTTGAAATGAAGTGTCTTGCTCAAGAAAACATCAAACTGCCCAGCCCAACATATTTCCTTCCTACATATTTCAAAATGAGAAAGATATATCTTTAAATATTTATCACACATCTCAAAGCTTATCTCTCTTGCTCTCTCCCTCATCCTTTTCTCTCTCTATAGAATAATAATGAATTCTGAGGATTCCACAGACATGTGTACCCTTAACATAGTTCTCAGGGAGATTTAGCATGAGACAGAATGTGACAAGGTGGACTGGTGCAATGTAAAATAAAGTTTCTTGATCAATGACACAACACACCTCCGTGAATCAAACTCACAGCCTTATGAGTGCGAGCCAAATGCCATAACCACTAAGCCAAGCACCTTTAACAAATCTTATGCCCTAATAACAGTTAATTCACTGTCTGTGACCACCCCTTTATATTTTGCATATCACATCATCCAGTCTTTTATTATCCTTTTTCAAGACAGTATAATGCAGTGAGTTGGCAGAATTGTTAGCACTTCGACAAAATACTTGGTAGCATTTCTTCTGGTTCTTTACATTCTGGGTTCAAATACTACCAAGGTTAACTATGCCTTTCATCATTTTGGGGTCACTAAAAAGAAGCATCTGTTGAGCACCAGAGTCAATTTAATTGGCTTATCCACTACCCCTAAGTTTTCCAGCCTTGTGAAAAATTTGAAGTAATTATTTTTAAAACCATTAAAGTGTGATATGAGAAGATTTTACTGCTGTTTCCAGCATTCTGATTGACTACATAGATACTCCTTTGTTGTCTCATATTTCAATTTATTCAACCACCAGGTCAATGTTACCAAACAGTTTTCTCTGTGTTTTTCTTTATATATCATGTCCAAGTTTTTATTAGTGATTGCCAAGTTTCAAATAGTGATGGGTAGATTTTGTGACTGTATTCATTAATATATTGTCAATTTTCTCTGTTGGTAATTCTAAATTTCTTTTTCTATTATATTTGTTAAACAAGAAAATTTTAATGGGACATGAATTTTTCTTTGTAATTTAGTCATGAAAATTTTGTACATCTATCTATCTATCTATCTATCTATCTATCTATGCATGTATATATATATATATGTGTGTATGTGTGTGTGTGTGTATGTATATTTATGTATATATATATTATGTGTATCTATATATCTGTACATATATATGTATTATATTTTTTATACATATGTTTACATTATGTATGTGTATTTCTATATATCTATACATATATATATGTATGTATATATAGTATCATATTTTTTCATACATGTATATATATATATATATATATGTGTGTGTGTATTTATATGTATAAGTATATATATCCACACACACACACATATATAATGTATGTATATATATATATATATCCTTTTTGCAAGTGTGTATATATATATATATATATATATATATATATATATATATATATATATATATATATCAAATATGATATAATAATATGCAAGAGTTGGCTTCATTAAATCTGCTCAGTATACATTCTGTCTCTTTCTGTTTGTATATATTAGTCAAACACAATTCATTTAGACATGTCTTTGTTTTGTGTCAGAAATATATAAATCAATGCATTTCTTTATGCTAATTTTGCTTTCAGCTACTTGAAAATATTTTCACTCACTTCAAGAGATCTTGAATTAAATGAAATGACAGCCATGACACATTAATTTCTTGTCCCCTCTTTCAAAGACTAATTCTATATTTATTAGTCAACCCTACTGTACTCATCCCATCAAAATTGGCAGTCATTTTAATCATATTCTGAAGATGACTTTTCCTTATATTTCTGACTTTTTTCTTGCTTTCTTTTGAATTTGAAGATCAATTTCTGAGTGTGGCAAAAAGTTATAAGGAAAGTTTTCCATCAAACAAATCTATCCTAGTACTTATTTTTCTTTTTCAGGTCTGGTACTTATTCTATTGATCTCTTTTGCCAATCTGCTAAGTTACAGGGACATAAACAAACCAACATTGGTTGTCAAGGGGGTGAGCTAACACAGATACAAAGACACAGACATATACATGTGTGTATAATACATATATATGGCATGAGGAAGAGCCTGGTGTTAGGAAGAGCATCCAGCCATAGAAATCAAGCCTAAACGGCTGACTGGAGCTTGGTGAAGCTCTCTGGCTTACCTGCACTGGTAAAACCATCAAACCTATGCCAGCATGGAAAACAGATGTTAAATGATGATATACATACATGATGGGCTTTCACACCGTTTTTTTTTTTTCCTACTAAATCCATTCACAAGACGGTCATCCTAGGAAGACACCTGGTCTTGGTGCCATGTGGTGGGACTGAAACCAAAATAACTCTGAGTAATTATAAAGTCTAAAAGTCTGTTATGTGATTCTAATTATTTGTATAAAAATATATTCCTCAATTACTTTTTTCTTCCTTTTCTGTCTGAAGGATCAAGCTTTGATTAAAAAAACAATCCAATTAAAAATATTTCCTATCATTTTAATTTTGGAAAAAAAAAATTATGAAGAGAATTTATAGATTTTCAGCTTTGAAAAGATTAAAAGACATCATTTGTTGAACTTGTTTATTCCACAATTTACAACTACAAACAATTAAAGACAAATTATTGCTACAAACTTTTAATGTGACTTTTTCAAGTTTAATTTTGGTAATATAATTTAAGAACAGTAGGAATGCTCATTCTATGGTGTTCCAACATTTCTTGATTTTAGTGTATTTCTGCTGTTTTCTCAATCCCCTACATCTGTTGTTAGAATGAAAAAATCTATACAGCGGTTTATCTTGCTGTAATAATCAATTATGCTAGAGGGAAAATCATGATGGAAAATACATTATCAGATTGGAGTCTGTGATGAATTTATCAAGTGAGAATCAAACTTTTATAGAAAGGCAATAAAAAAAATCTCTCTTCTAAGAAAACAAATCTTCCAAATATATTGAAACTTCATTTTCTTTTTCTTTTGTTAGCTTACCGTTTCTTTAGTTCTATTTCACCTTTAAGTTTTCACAAGGATTTCAGCTTCTGATTAGAAATTTAAGGGTTGAGAGTCAATGATTGGTTTTTACAATTTTTTAAAAAACTTTTTATTTCCATTTTTTTTTTTTTTTTTTTTCAAATTTTGATTTCTTTTTCTGCTTTCACCAATAAACATGTGAATGAAAAGCTAATGTAAATTACAATAAATTTGTAGTTAGCAAATCAGATGCAATACTCACTAAAAATACACAGACCACACGCATTGTATATTATAAGAGCCACATGATCTCTGCTTACAGAATGGATGAATATATCATCATTTTATTACTCTTTTAAGTCCATTTTTTTTTTTTTGATATTTAATTTTTTTGAGCCAACTATGGAGTTCTGACATAAGCCAACAAAGGAGTCTCAAAATGAGTCAGTGAAGGTACCTTGATATGAATCAGTGAAGAGACTTAAAATGAATCGATGGGAAGACTCAGCATGAGTTGACAAGGGAGCCTCAGCATAAGCCAATGAAGGAGGCTCAAAATGATCCAATGAAGGAGAATCAACATGAGCCAACTCAGCATGAGCAATTGAGGGAAACTCAACAAAAGCTAACTATAGACGTCCAACATGAGTCAGTGAGGGAACCTCAACCTGAATCAGTGTGGGAGCATCAATATGAGTCAATAGGGGAACTCAGCTTGATCCAACAAGGGATCCTCAATATGAGTCAATGAGGGAACCTCAACATGAGCAACAAAGGAGACTCTGTGTGATTACTTGATTACTTAACCTAGAAATAGCAAACAAATCTCTTTCAAATCCCACCCTTCTATCTTTAAGAAAGGACCACTTTAGCTAGTGTAGATTTTTAGGTACAGAAACAGACAACTCAAATCCATTTTAATAATAGGTCTGCTCGAGTAGGACTAACCTGGGGCTAAACAACTACATTATACAAAGAATATAATTTCCTGAATATGTTACATTTATATTTTTATATACAAATTTTATGTATTTTCCAAAGTAACACTGATGATGAAAACAGTTATAGAATGTTGTTCATTATTAATTGCAAAGTGACACAACAGATATTTATTAAAGGAACATAATTACCATTGTGTGTCTACATAAAAATATCTAAAGGAAACAAGCTAACCATGAAGGCATCTATGTTGATGCTTGAAGTGCTAGAAATAGTAGCCAAATCTTCTTCAAATTACATTCTGCTGTCTTTAAAAGAAAGTGAAAGTCATTATCATCATCATCATCATCATTATCAATTGAACATTTTATGTCCTTGGATTTTCCTGCTCAGTTAGAACATAAGCTGTTTTGAATTTGCTTTCCATTACTACCTGTCTTTCTATCTATCCCTCTTTTCATTTCTTTCTTTCTTTCCTTCCACATTCTTTTCGTTTTTGTCTCTCTTTCTCTCCTATCTTTCTTTCTTTCCTTCTGTCTTGCGTTCTCTCTCTCTCTCTCTTTCTCTTTATTTCTGTCTCCCTCTCTCCCCTCTCTTTGTCTCTCTCTCTCTCTCTCCCCTACAAGAAAAGGTTACTTTATTATTTTAGGAACTTGAACCGAGAATGCACATAGCATTATTTTAATCTTTTTAAGGTCTCTGAATAAAGGATCAACCCAGGCCAATGGTTTGCAGGGATTTGTTGAGTGTTGATATATATATGTGTGTGTGTGTGTGTGTGTGTTACATTTAATGACTCTGTTATTTTTAATCTGGTTGTGGCTCTCTGGTTCAGGAGTTTCATGTCATCCTTACAAGTCATCAGTTATCTGTAAGGATGACTAGAAAGCCTTGTTGCTCCAGTGATGCACATGATTGGTGTTAGCAAGTATATAAGTATATACAAACTGAGGCATTGTAGGTGAAATTTGTAAGAAATTTGTGAAATTTATTCCTTCCATTTAAAGAATTTGAATTTAAATTTGTTTAATGTGACTTAGTTTAGTACCATCACCTGACCTTTGGGTGCTCTTAGTGGATCCTACTTTGTTGCAAGAATTTGTGCCAGACATCTTGTCTTTGAATTACATCATCTCTTCTTGTAGATCCAGAAAAGGTGCCTCCCACTACACTAAATTTGTTTCTCTTCAGAATAAGGCATCAACAAAACAAAGACATGGAAATCAAACTGAGTTCAAGGCATCCAATGACCAAATGGATGATGGTGATAAACAGGGTGGTAAGAGGGAAATGAAATAGGCCTACTAACCAAAAGAGAAGCCATAACAGCTGCTGTAGGCACCTACCATTTCTCTTGATAATTATAACAGTTTCTGACATAAGCACAAGGTCATAAATCTTGGGGTGGGGAGGTTACTGTCAGTTATATTGATCCTGCCAGTGATTAACTAGATTTTAGAAGAATGGTAAGCCGAAGTTGATCTTGATGGGGGTTTGAACACTGGAAGTTAAAAGCTAGAACAAATACCAATAGGCTTGTCTGACATTTTTGAAAATTCTGCCAAAACTCTACAATGACAGTGATGATGACTATGATCATCATCATCGTCATCATTATCAGTTCTTTTATCATAATAATGATATCCTTTCATAATGACGATGATGATGATGGGTGGTGGTGATAATGATGATAAGTTGCAAAGTGATACACATAATAATTTTGGTAATTTACTTCTGTCTTCACTAATTCACATACCAAAATGATAGTTTGTGAATTCTGGGTTTTTTTTTTTTTTGTTATTTTTCCTTGATAATGTCACTGAAGTTTTAGACGAATTTGTCTAAAAGTACATATTTAATATGAATAATACAAATCATGTATCAATCAATATATTTGAAAATTTTAAATTATAAATGAGGTAAAAAGACAAAATTCTAAATTAACAAAACAAATTACTCACTATTCAATACAGTATAATAGGAATGGAAATGTTTGGAGAAAGAAAGATTGTTTTATTGAAAGTTTACCATATATTGTAACAAAAGTTTCAATTCTACAACTATTGTTTTCTGTGGAATTTCTAAGTAAATGCAAAATTACATTGAAATTACAAACATTTAAGAGCAGTTACTTATAGAGACTATGAGTGTGCATACATAATTGTGGTTTACAATTAGACAGTAATGTGGTGAAGAGATAACACTCATAAACTATTGATATGTTTAGATTTTATGTTCATTTTTGTTCATGTAGGCTTACATTTCTTTTTAATTAGAAATTAAAAAGATTCCAATTTAATCAATTATTTTTCAGTGAATGTAAAATAAGAATAATAAATGATTCTTATTCCTACTAACTATTTTGACAGGAGGCAGCGAGAGTGTTCCTCTGTAGTAAATCTAATGTTTTGTTCCTCTAGTAAATCTAACGTTTTGTTCCTCTGTAGTAAATCTAACGTTTTGTTCCTCTGTAGTAAATCTAACGTTTTGTTCCTCTAGCATACTTTAGAGTGAATACTATATTGGCACACTTTGTGTATAAATTATATATACATACGCACACACACATTTGTGGGTATATATATGTATGTTGTGTGTGCATGTATGTATATATCTATATATGTGTGTATATATATATATATATGTGTATGTGTATATACATATATATGCATGTGTGTATATATATATATATATATATATATATATATATATATATATATTGTGTGTGTGTACATATATATATTGTATGTATATGTGTTTATGTGTGTGTATCTCTCTGTTGGAAAATGATCTTTACATATCAGTTTATAAATATAAATAATTAACTAATTACTTCTTTATTCAATATGAAATAGAATTATCAAAATTTTATATTTTATTATTATTGTCTGTACTTTCACATTTTAAAAATATATATATTTTTTTATTACAATATGTCTACAAAAAGGGACTTTTCCCTGATGAAAACTGTAGCTTATGACTCTTCAGCTATACACATACATTGTTATATTGATAAAGTGTTTACTACGGAACTGCTTCTATTACATAATTTGAATAATTTTCATTATTTTTGTGGAGTACCTTGCTACCTATTGCAACATACATGTGAGCCATGACACACCAGTTCTACGTATTGTTAAACTGCCAAGAAACAACGTGAGCATGAGAGTTCATTCTTATAGTAACTGTTAAGTTCTCCCTTTTTGAGTGGTAAGCCTTAACACACCACTCAGTTTAACATCACTTACCTGATATTTTGGTGCCTTTAGTGGTGTTCACTTTGTTGAAAGCACTTCTGACCAGTTTTCTCAATATATAGTTACACTTGCACCACTGTTTGAACAATGACAATTTGGCACAGCTGAATATTCAGTCAGCCTGTGGAAACAAAAAAAAAAACACACACACACACACAAACATACACACACAGAGAAATATTACAATCTATTGAGTGAATATGATTGACATAAACATTTTCCCTTTCCTCATACACACGAAGTGAAATATACTTGCACACATAGAAAGAAAGAGACAGTGAGAGAGGGAAAGTGTGTGTGTGTGTGGGGGGGGGGAAGACAAATCAACTCCAGCACTTATGTTTTAAGTCTGGAACTTATAATATTGGTCTATTTTGCCAAATTGCTACATTACAGGGATGCAAGCAAACCAACACCAGTTGTCAAGTAGTGGAAAAGAACAAACTCAAAGACACACACACACAAACACACATTATACAGGGGGCTCCCACGCAGTTTCTGGGTGTCAAATTCACTCACAAGGTATTGGACAACGATACAAGACACTTGCCCAAGGTGCTGTACTGTGGGACTGAACCTGAAACCACATGTTTGCAAAACAAGCTTCTTAACCATACAGCCATACCTGAATAAAAGATATTTTCTTAAGTAATAAATATTTGGTCTGATGTTTTAATATGTTTGGCCACTCCTCTCCTATTATTCTTTCTCCAGTCTCTGTGCATTTTTGTAGCTTACAGCTTAATAATTCAATTCTTTAAATTAATTTGTTTTTCTTTTTTCTCCTACAAATTATTTTTATACTGTTTATTGCTCACATCATTCTTGCAAAGCTGTTCTCAACCTTGCCCTCCCCCACCTTATTTCTTCATTGTTTTCGACATTGTTGCTAACAACTTTCCAGTTCCTTTTCAACCCCCACACTGTTTGTGCATGCACTAATTCAACTGTCCTTGTTTTACTTTGCTCTCAACATTCTTGCTCTGGGTGTTACAGTAGCTTTAATTATACAATATTTCCTTCCACATCATAAAGATCCTACCATTTGGCATCACTCCTTCATCCATTTCATTTTCTTATTTTCATTCTTGCATTCAAAATAGTAAAGCCACTGACGTTGTCATCACAGAATATCAATATTTTCATGATTCTACTGTTTAACTATTTGGTGTGGATTAACTATTTGGTGTGGATTAACTATTTGGTGTGCACCTGCACAAAGACACTCACACTGCAAATTCATCTCTTGAGTTTTGACTCAATGTTCATGTGATCTTCAGGTGTTCCACACAAAGATCCCAGTGGCAAGAAACTCCCAAGTTAAGAAACCAACTCTCAATAAAGAACAATATTTTCTTCAACATGTATTGAATACTCCTTTCTCAATTGCTTGTCTCATCATCATCGTCATTGTTTAACGTCTGCCTTCCATGCTAGCATGTGTGGGACAGTTTCACAAGAGCTAGCCAGGCAGAAGCCTGCACCAGGGTGTGTGGGTAGAACACACAGGTCGGGGGGAAAGCGGAGAGCAATGATACTATGGCACAGGGCCAAGAGTACAGGATTGGGGAGTGGGAGGTAAATATAGTGCATGTATATATACATAAGTATACATATAAACTACACACAACATAAAGCAATATACATATTGTGTGTGTGTGTCTGTCTGTCTGTCTGTCTGTCTGTCTGTCTGTCTGTCTGTCTGTCTGTATACACTACAAGCTTCTTCAGTTTACATCTACCAGTTTCATTTACAAGCATAAGCCATTGGTTGACCTGTGGCTATAGTATAGGACACCAGTCAACAGCATTTAGTGTGATTGAACCCCTAACCACACAGTTCCAAAGTAAATTTCTTAACCATGTTACTGTACATTCTCCATCTGCTGCCTACTTTTGGTTCAGACATTTATGATATTCATTTGACCCGTAGCTTATTGTCCTATATCACTCATGTATATAATCGTATGACATGTGCAAGGAGGATATTAAATATGTACTTCTCTTTTATTTATTTCATGTCAGAAAAATCAAAAAAGCAGAACAAGACTAAATTTTTATCACAAATTTTAGTCTCATATGTCTGCATCTTATCTACATGAGTTTTGACTGCTATACTATACCATTAAAAACTGTCAGAACCCTCCCCTCTCTTGTTAAAGTGATGTAAAACATAAAAAAGACTTCCAAACACGCCAACATGGCTGCCACAACATTAATCGCCCTACTAGGTTTAAAATGTGAAGTGAATTGCAAACCATGACAAATAAATGTTGAGACAGTGCAATTACCTTACACTAACTTAGTTTGTTCTATCTTCTGCAACCACCTCCACCTGATTTCCTCTTTAAATACAAAAAGAAAAAAATTTGGACAACAAACAGACTATATAGTATTAAGTATGTTAGACCCAACTTCACTGATTGTAATTCATGCAGAAGGCATCCCTAGATATTTTACACACATTCTATACTCTACCTTATCACCACCTTGTCTCATTTGTTTATACAAGTTATCACGTCCATTAATGTTTATAAGTTAATAATTTTTAATTTTGAAACTAACAATACCTAATCTTTATTTTTAGTTCAATTTATTTAACTTAAGTTTGTAGTCATAGCATAATACTTGTGCTGCCTTCACATGACATTGTGTGTGAGAGACAAGATTGGGATGTCTTTGTATTCATGCCCATCTGTCAGAGCAATAAAGACAATTTAGTCAGCATTAAGAATGACTGTTAACTTGAAAGAAAACCAGTTGTGCACCATCAACCTCATTTTCTCATCTGTGACTGTCTTCAATCCAGTAGCAAAACCAGACCAGGTCGACTGTGAATAGAAGCAGATGTAGTGGATGACCAGGTTGTCTTCTTGCCTCATGTTGCTCTCTGCACTTTGCATTGTGCAACTGCAACCACCTGTTGTACCATGAGAGTTTCTTTCACAGCATCCACCATATCCACTCTTCACATGTATAGGTAGGCAAGCCTTAATATGATAGGTTCTACTACTCTAGAACATATTTAAACCTAAATGCTAAAGGGTTAAATCTTAAACTCAACACCTCATGTTTGCTTAGCAAACATTTTTACCATCTGATCAGGCTTTCTTATAACAAACAGCCATTTAACAACAATGAATTGGGAAAATAATGACATGTTCATATGGTATGTAGCATTGTGTGTGTTACATGTGTGGCCTTAAAAGGAAAAACAGTAAAAAAAAATCGTTTCTTGGCAGTTGTGAACTAGGATAAGAATAATTGCATCCTGCTGCTCTGGTTTCTGTGCAACAAGTGACCTCAATAGCCATTCATGCGACACCGAACAATCTACTGGATAAGATAAATTATGTAGTCCATGATACGTTATTCAAGACCACCTGTTCAATGATCAAATTATCATTAACTTGGCAACAGATTTTTTTTTTTTTGAAATATCCAATCATTACTTCATACATAAATATAGAGTTATATGTTATTTCCAATAGAGACATGAGATCACAAATTTGAGGGAAGGGAAGGCAAGATGTTTGTGTTCATCCCCACTATGTAACTGGTACTTTATTTTATCAACCCTGGAAAGAGAAAAGGCCAAGTTTACCTTGGTGAGATTTGAACTCAGAATGCAAAGAACTAGAAGAAATGCTTCTAAGTATTTTGACCTGCATGCTAATGATTCTATCCGCTTTTCTTATGTCTCTTTGCATTCTCAGTTCAAATCTTAGTTGTACTTCATTTTCCTTAACATTTTAGACATAGCAGATAGTATGATAAACTCTCCTCTCCACAGATATCACTACTTTCATATTTTTTTATGTTTTATCTTTTACTTGTTTCAGTCATTAAACTGTGGCCATGCTGGGGCGTACAAATCTGTAAAACTTTCCAAAAGTTTATCATTTAAGTACATATGAGCATGTCTAGATATGCAACTATATGCATGAGAAGACATACATAAAACAAAACCTACAAATCTACACATATACATACAAACATGCATGCAAAAATACTCAGTTGTTGATGTTGAAATTTCAATGAAGGAAGCCTTGGATCTAGGTTAGAAATCGGTTCTTTCTGTATTGGCAAGAAATCGTAAAATAAAACTGAATAACAAAATAACACACCTCCAGATGAAGTTGACCAGTTTAAGACTGATGGCCCAAAAGGATATTGGTGGAACTTAAAGATTGAAACAGCCACCATGTTAAAATACAACTGGCCAGATATTAAAATCTATTCTAAATTGAAAAGAGAAAGAGAATGTACATACATAGCAGATGAGCTTCTTTAAGTTTCCGTCTACCCAATTCACTCACAAGGCTTTGATCATCCCAAGTCTATAATAGCAAACACTTGCCCAATGTGCCACACAGTGGGACTAAATCTAAAGTCATGTGGTTAGAAAGCAAACTTCTGTGAGTTTATGCCTTGTTTAGTTCATGCAGCTGAAGAATGCAGGTAGACTCACTCTGATGGTGAGATTCTCGAGGTACCGAGTGGGATTGAGACTCTTATTTAAATAATAAAGAATTATATACATGCACAAATACATATATATTTATTCACACACATACACATATACAAAAACACATGGCACGCACACACACACACACACACACACACATACACATATTAAGCACGTGATTGGCAGCTGAAAATTGTTTTAAATTATAGACAAGATCTATTGCATTTAACAAACAAATTTTAATGTTAATAACTGACAAATTATATAAGAAATGACAGAATGGAGAAATGTACGCATTTTTCTTTGTTTATGTACATCAAGACATTTCTACTTAATACAATGTTAGAACTGAAGAGTAACGATAATTAAACAAAGAACAGAAGAAATATAAAGGAACTGTTAAATCCATGGTTATGCAGGAATCGCTCCAGTTATAAAATACAATACTGCTCACAATCATTTGACAAATGAATAAAAGATCATCTGTATGGCCACTTGCTTGGCTAGAAATTGCAGACAAGCTACCCTCAAATCAAATTCTACTATCTTAAAAAAATTTAAGAGCATAGGTGTGACTGTGTGGTAAGAAGTTTGCTTCCCAACCACATGGTTTTGGTTTCAGGCCCACTGTCATGTTTTTACTCCTAACTTTGACCCTCCATAAATCCTAAATTTTATTTTAGAATTCATGGGAGCAACTGTCTTTGAAGACTCATATTGTCGTTGAATGCTCGAAATGAGTAGATAGACAGCTGACAACTGATGAAGGGTCCTTTCTCTGTGCTTACTTGTCCTGTTTTCCATTTTTTTCTTATTGTTTACGTATGTAACTCGTTTATGTATTTCATGTTATTTGCACCATTAGTGATGTCCTGTACTCGTATATGCATGTGTGTATATATATATATATATATATATATATGACGGGCTTCCTTCAGTTTCCATCTCC
Source organism: Octopus bimaculoides (assembly GCF_046866305.1). Taxonomy (NCBI): domain Eukaryota; kingdom Metazoa; phylum Mollusca; class Cephalopoda; order Octopoda; family Octopodidae; genus Octopus; species Octopus bimaculoides. The sequence goes on from NC_142953.1 coordinate 4,711,503, forward strand.
CAAATTCATTCACAAAGCTTTGGTCAGCCTAAGGCTATATTAAAGATACTTGCCCAGGATGCCGTGCAGTGGGACTGAATCTAGAATCATGTGGTTGGGAAACAAGCCTCTTGTCACACAGCCATGCTTGCACCTATATATATATATATATATATGTATGTATGTGTATGTACATATGCGTATGCATGTGTATATATATCATCATCATCATCATCGTTTAACGTCTGCTTTCCATGCTAGCATGGGTTGGACGATTTGACTGAGGACTGGTGAAACCGGATGGCAACACCAGGCTCCGTGAATGTTTATATGTATGTGTACATATATATATATATATATATATATATCATTTAATAAACACAGAATTCAAATTTGAGCCACTATAAGTTTCATGCTTATGATAGTATTTAGTTAAACAATCTTGTATGTTAATTCTGAAAGATTGTATGATAGTACATAGTATGCTATACAAGATTGTCTGACCATTATACTATCAGACACATGAAACTTATAGCACCTCACATTTAAATCTTATGTATATTAAATGATATTTATCTCTTGTTGGATGGAATATTTTTTTTGTTGAACCCCAAAACAGAATAGTACACTATATATGTGGAGAGAGAGAGAGAGAGAGAGAGAAATATAAGAGAAATTTATTTCTAACTTAGATAGGAATATATTTTCAGTGCATCTACTCATGTACCTCATGCAGTATTTCATAGACCATCGTATACAATAACTAATGAAAACAGAGCAGTTACACAATGAGTGCTGCCAGTCTTGTGGCAGGTACTGAATATTTAATGGCTGAAGAATAACTGACTATTCAAGAAAACATTCATTTTTATTTTAACAATTATTTCCGTGTTTATTACTGAAACAAACATAACAGTAAAATATTTACTAACCATCAAATTTATTTCATTAACAAGAAGTGCTAACATATATTTCTTGTAACAAAAAGTATAAACATCATTTAGTTATATCATTGTTTTAATGTACACTTTTCTTTGCTTGCATGGGTCTGATAGGGTTTACTGGCACAGAGTTTCTATGACCAGATGCCCTTCTTGTCATCAACCCTTGTTTTCAAGCAAGGTAAATATTTCTCCATGGCCAGGCATGTTTCAGAAGACTATTAGAAGTGAATAACATTCATTTACAGAAATCCCACATTATCAAGACAAGGAAACAAACACTCAAACACACACACACACACACACACACACAGGCGCACGCACACACACTTTATTTGATGTTACTCTAGTTCACTCACCTGTAGAAATGAGTTGTGACATCACTAGTGCCAAGCTGTATCAGCCTTTTCCTTACTCTTAGATAATATCAGTGGCATGGAGAGGAGAGGCTGGTATGCATGGGAAACTGTTGATCTTACACAAACAACCTTCCCCAGACTTGTGCCTCAGAGGGGGACTTTCTGGGTGCAATCCCATGGTCATTCATGACTGAAGGGGCACTTTAAAGTACTTTGGAGCGGCTGTCTTCAAAAGGTTAAACTTACTACTGAGTTATTCATTGTTACACTACCCAGTCAGTACCCTCTTAGTGAGCTTAAGTAAATGGTAGATTAAGACAGACATTGTTACCTAGGTTAGGGTCAGTCTCAGTGTAT
>NC_142953.1:4718138-4733138 GCF_046866305.1 Octopus bimaculoides
TACAAATATTTTCACAAAGTTCCATGTTTATCACTTGGGTCAGTGCTGTATTTTCTATACAATAAATTATGTCACAAAATGCTTAAAATTGGAGAACAATGAAAGTTAATTGCGGTTCCATTGTTTCCGTAACTTTTCCTTTGAAGTAAAAATTAAAAAAAAAAAAACGCGCACACACATATTCATGCATCTACTTCGATTGATATAAATACACACATACACACACACAAAAGATACATACATGCATATGCATATACTTAAGTACATACATACATACTTATATACATACGGGCATACATATGTATACACATACACTTACACATACATACTGTCGTATAGAAAACCAAACACAAAACAAAAGAAATACAAGAAAAAAAATCATCTATTCTTCATTTAACATAAGTTATATATTATTTATGTTATTCGTTTTTGGGTGTTTTTAATTCTTCTTCTTATTATTATTATTATTATATCACTACTGAATATTGTTTTTGTTTTCTTATAGTCTTTCATTGCTTTTGTCTCCTCCTCCCCATCCCTCCCCTCCTCCTCCTCCCCTCCTCCCCTCCTCCTCCCCATCCTCCTCCTCCTCCCCCATCCTCCTCCTCCTCCCCCCCATCCTCCTCCTCCTCCCCCATCCTCCTCCTCCTCCTCCCCCATCCTCCTCCCCTCCCCCTCCCCCATCTCCCCTCCCCCTCCTTCTTCTTCTTCTTCTTCCTTTTCTTCTTCTTCTTCTTCTTCTTCTTCTTCTTCTTCTTCTTCTTCATTGCCTAAAATTATTGTTTATAATGTAACAAATGGAAATTTTCTCTCTCCATATACAAAGTTCTTTCTAATTTTTATATATTTATATTTTATTTTATTTATTGGGCTGTTTTGGTTAAGTATGAAGGGACAAAATAAGTAACGTGTATACGTATGCATATTTATATACTTATATATATGTGTGTGAATGTGTTTGTGTGCACATCTATGTATATATACACACACACATATATATACTTATATATATACATATTCATTAAAACTATATCATAATAGTTTTATTTGCACATTATATTCCACCAGTATATATATATATATATATATAGATAGATCAATCTTTATACTTTTTGGTATTGTCAACAATGGATTGTAATATTTGATTTTGTTAATGTTTTAAGGGGGAAGTTTTATTTAAAGAAAAAAAAAAACAAAGTGAAACAAAACTAAAAGCACACAAAACAGAACATTATATAAAATTCTATAAAAGACATCAATTAATAAGTCTTTGAGTTCTCAATCAACTTTTGTAATTGTTCTTTTTTTTTCTTTTTGCTAATTTAAAAAAAATTTCCCTTTATGACATGTTGAATGAATACAATACCTTTTAGTTTACAAAGTTGCAGGATTTTTTTGCATATATATATATATATATATATATATATATATATATATATATATATATATATAAATATGTATACCCCTACATCATAGTAAACTTATCCAAACTTGTATAGATTATTATCATTGTTGTTATTTTATTTTATTTTTTATTTTTTTGGCAAATGAAGATATAATATATTGATTAAATTTATTTCAAAAGTTTGAAACTTCTCAAATGTATCAAGAAATATATATATATTTATACAAAAATAAAAGAATGTGGTCTCTAATATCTAGTAGCTGGAGAATCTAAAACTGTCTGATTACAAACATTAAAATAATTTTTCTTCCATATGTATGTTTGTGCATTAGTGTGTATGTATTTATACACATGTATAAATTTGTATGTAAAGACATTGCTAAATGAATGTGAAAATGTTTTAATTGTATAACTTGTGTCCTTATGTGTACATGTATGTAAGTATGCATACACACATCTATGTATGCATGTAGAATATTATTAATTGTATAATTTGTGTCTCTGTGTGTAATATGTATGAATGTAATGCATATATGTAATATATGTATGCAATGTGATATATACATATATGTAATGTGTGCATCAATGCACGTATGCACGTATATATGTGTCATCACGATTGTCATCATCTAACATGCTTGCATGTATTGGACAAAATTTGTCGAGGTGGACAGAAGACTGGAAATCAAAGACACTGCTTGCATGATTGACATTTATTTACAACTACCTCACAAAGCCAAGACAAGGAGACAGTAACACACACACACACACACAATGGGCTTCCCAAGTTTAATGCAAGATTTCATGTTGGCTCTTTATTCCAACTTCCTGTCCATGACAAAAATCATTGACTACAGCATACACATAATTAGAAAAATGCAAATTTCGCAACTTGCGAAGTAAACATAACAATGTCACTCAGCATACTGCCTTATGAAGGTCACTGCTAGCTCCCTCTGCACATGCAATCCTGTGCTACCATCTGTTGGCATGCTACATAACTAGTCTGGGAACTTTTTGATACCACCTTGTATAAAGCACATGTGTAGCCTACTGACAACATATTACCTATAAAGTTTGACATGGGAATGTTAAAGAAAATAACAGTATTAGGATCTGTAAGTATTGTTAGGGTATTCTTAGGCACTGACATGGCTGTATGGTTAAGAGGCTTGCTATGCAACCACATGGTTTCAGGTTCAGTCCCATTGTACTACACCTTGGGAAAGTGTCTTCTACTATATCCCCAGGCTGACCAATCACTTTGTGAGTGATTTTGAAAGATAGTAACTGTGGAAGCCTATCGTGTGTGTGTGTGTGTGTGTGTGTGTGTGTGTGTGTGTGTGTGCGTGTGTGTATTTGCCCTTCCCCTACCTCTTAACGACTGGTGTTGGTTTATGTCCCTGTAACTCAGATGTTTGGCAAAAGTGACCAATAGAATAAGTACCAGACTAAAGTACTGGGGTCAATTTGTTCAACTAAACCCTTCAAGACAGTGCCCCACCATAGCCACAGCCCAATGTCTGGAATAAGTAAAAAGCAAAGAAAGAAAGAAAATAATTTATTAATCTTGAACATTTTTTTTTTTTTTGCTTTGCTTTGCATGTTTTCCATGATTTACCAAATTTTTGTTTTAAGTAAAGAAACTCTTGGTGTATTTCTCAAACCATGAATAATAAAGATAAAAATAAAATGTGAGAATTTTCCTCGAAAACCACCTTCCCATTGTAGATAAGTATTTCAAGATATTCATAAAATATTTCTGTAGCTTACTTGTAGTTACAAATTATAGAAAAAAGAACCCAAAAAATCAAAAACTGCCAAGACTATGTAAAACTATAAATAAATAGCATCTTGTTTTATCTCAATTTTATACTTGATTTACCATTACTAACATTGGCATTTCAACCAAAGATGAACACTTTCTTGAAACTGCTTCTGTTAAGATACCATGCAAAAACACAAAAAAAAGGAAGTCTGCTAGAATTAGCAACCAATTCTCCATCAACTTGCACCTTAATGCTTAAAAAAACCAAATGGATGAACACATTGGAGAAATGTAGTCTTAGATACAAAATGTCTGTAAAAGGAGACAAGACCATTAGTAGTGAAATATCTTTGATCATAAATCTGCTTAATCAGGGTTGAGCTGGGACTAAAGAACAACAATGGAAAATGGTCTGGCTGTAATTTGATTTTTCTTTATCTTAATAATTGCAATATATTTCCCATGAAATACTCTGGACTTCTGTTTCAGTAAATTTTATAAACTAATCATGAATTTGGTGGGATTAAGTAGAATGTGATCACAGGTATAATGCAACCACAATTTTTATACTTAAAAATTGGTATTTTATTCCCTTATGTTTCAAGAATAACTCACCTTATTGTTATATAAGTTAAAGAGCCTATAATATTTGAACTTGATGTAATTTAGTAAAATAACTATTGTATTTATTTAAGTTAGAATGTGATATCAAATACAGTACAACCACACTTTGTACTTAAAAATCAGTAGTATATTTTATTCACTTATCTTTTTTAAACAAATAACTCACCTTATTGTTTTGCAACTTAAAGAACCAATAAGATTTGTGAGTAAATGGTATATGTTGTCTTAGCAGATATGGAAGATTTCTAGCTAAGTTCTTTGTAACTTCTATGTTCTGTAGTAGACTGAATTCTCTTCTTGACTATAATCAATTATCCTTGTGGAACCCTGCATTGGATGTCCAAGTCAATTTTGATACTTAACCAAAACAGATCAAGGAACATTTTACTGCATGACGTTACAAAGAGCTAATATAATTATATGTCTGTGTGTGTCATTTTTTGTTCGTATTTGTCCCCCACCACTACTTAACAATTGGTATAGGTTTGTTTGTATCCCTGTAACTTGGTAGTTCAGCAAAAGAGGCTGATAGACTAGATGCCAGACTTGGGGGGAAAATAAGCACTGGTGCTGATTAGAAAACTGAACAGTTCAAGGCTGTGCTGCAGCGAGGCCACAGTTCAATGACTGAAACAAGTAAAAGAAAAGAGATAAGATGCACACACACACACACATATTTATACTTTTATATCATTAGTGTTTTACATCCACATCTCCATGCTGGCATGGGTTAGAAGCATTTTGTTAGCCAACGTATTTATTATACCTTGATGCTTTGATATGTGTATGTACTTCTGTGCCTGCATGTGCACACAAACGCAGACTCTAATAAAAATAATAAAATAAAACACAACAAAGAAAATAACATTATACCTGACTTGAAGCGATTATTAAAAAAATATTGAATCAGATTTGAAATTATAAATGAAACTTAATAATTAAATTTTCCATGAGGGAGGATTTTATAGGTTAATGACAAATGTTAGCAGATAGGTAATCAAGAGGAAATAATCTTCATTAACAAACTGGTACTCATTTAAATTTTATGAATACTAAAGTATGTACAAAAGCCAATTGTATGACACATACTATAATAATAATAATAATAATAATAATAGTAACTGTTGTAATGTTTTATTAATGCACTTGGGGAAATATTAAATCATTATTACACATTGATTATGCATAATTACCAGATCTTTTAATCGATGTAGCTTAATTAATTACTTAACAAATTCTGTATACCAAGATATAGCTATTTAGATTTTGAGAAAACGCATGGAATTTTAGTGTGGGAGTTATTGTCATTGTTTAACTGCAAGCAACTGTGTGATCAAAGTCTGTAGAACAGTGATCATCCTGTCTTATTCTTTGTTGGAGAAATGTAGGACTACATTATCTAATGCATCTTCTCTATATTAAAGATTGCAGTGTGTGAGGATCAACTGGTGGACACAAATGAGGAGATTCTTGGAACAGCAAGGTCAAAGCCTCTACATGCAATACATATATATATATATATATATATATATATATATATATATATATATATATATATATACAGAGAGAGAGAGAGAGAGATGTGTGTATGTATGTGTGTCTGTATATATATTGAAAATTTGAAACTGTGTGAGTTGTTGTTTAAACTAGAGCCACATGCTATTGGAAAATGAACTTGGCATTGTTAGGATGCAATCTTGGTCTCAATACAAGTATAGTTATGTGTTTCTGAAATTTGCTCTGTAAGTATGAGTCAACATATCCCATGGCTACATACACACATTATAGGCCAGTGTCTAAAGCACATATATATTATAGGCCTGTAATATACTTTCGTTTTTTTAAATTTTTATTAAGATTTACAATAATTTTCAAATTTGTTATCTTAAACCTGACATGAGTCAAAGTTGCAAAGATCTTGGAAAGTTAGATAACAGGTAAAAGAAAAAAATTAAAATTAAAATTTCTGAGAAATTACTGTTTGTAGAAATAATCTAATGAAAATATACTAAGTTTGTGTGTGTGTGTGTATATATATATATATATATATATATATATATATATATATATTGTGTGTATACAAATGTGAGTGTTGTCTTTGTTTGTATTTGTGTGAACATGTCTGCCTCTGTAGACGGATGATACAAATGTGTTTGTGTGTACATGTACATGTCTGTCCATTTATAATATTCAACTTCTTTGGTTTTAACTTGCAGTATATGTCCAATAAAGCTTGTTTACATGATGTTGGTACTTCAAAATGCATAAGTCAGCTGTATTTTTACAATCTAAAACACATTTTAATTTTGAATATTCCAATGTTTATGATAGTTAAAAGAAATGATAAAATTTATTAAAAATTTGATACAACAAAGAAATATTCACTTTTATATTATAATATGCATCGTAATAATTTAGTTAAATTCCAATGAAACTATTAAAGTTTCAAATTCAAGAATTAAGCTAGAATAGTATTTGTCATCAAAACAAGCCAAAGTAATAATGTTGGAGTTTGTTAAATCACAAATGTTTCCAACATTAGAAATAACCACGTTTGAGTTAATTGTAGTGATTAGTAAAGATCTTGTTAAATTTCTTCCATTGACTTGAAGCATTTTAAATTTTCACTGGATTATTCTCAAAAAATGTAGTTTACATATTGCTTTGCATGTTGATGAGGAAAATTGCATTCATATTTTGTACAAATTAATAATAAAGAAGTTAGAGACAATCAAAGTTATATAATTTTAGCCAACTGGAAATTTGAAGCATACACAATGAAGGCTTAGCAGTAAAATCTTTCTGAAACTACACCATGGCATCTGAAAGACAAAATTCACAGCATCACTAAATATATTTATTACATGTAATGATAAAAAAATTATGTGTATTAATAATAAACACATGCTTTATGTGTTTCAGGGCAGACTTTGTAATACTGGTTTGAAATTTTGGCACAAGGCTGGCAATTTCTGGGGAGGGGGTAAGTTGATTACATCGACCGCAGTGCTCAATGCCAAAGCATGAAAGACAAAGTCAACCTTGGTGGAATCGGCATGAAAACCGAATTGAAGATAGCAGAATGTTACATGTAATAGTAACAACCTGAAATAATATATTCACACTACCACCTCAAGTAAATAGCCTAATCAGACAATCAAGAATCACATGAAGAGTCAAGAACAGAATATGTGGCCCTATTTTCTGACAGTGTAATTATATTCCTATAGTACCAGATGCAGGGAAGTAGCAGCTCAACCAGGACAGAAACCGCGATCTCCAAGCTATAGGCACTTATCAAAAACAAAAAATATGCTTTTTCCATTCCAACCTTGGGAGTGGCCACCACTTTCTTCCATCAAGTATTCCAAATAACAATAGGGAAATCTAGCATTTCAAAATACTCAGAGCCAAATGAAATCACTAGTATACACTTAAAACACCAAAAGCCCAAAGTAACTTCAACACTCACCAACATCTGAGAATCTTTTATCTTTTATGTGCTTCAGTCGTTGAACTGCAGCCATGCTGGGGCACTGCTTTGATGGGTTTAGTCAAACAAATCAGCCCCAGTACTTACTGTTTCAAGTCTGGAACTTATTTTATTAGTCTCTTTTGCTAAACTGCTAAGTTGTAAGGACATAAACAGACCAACACCATTTGTCAAGGGATGGTGGACACAAACACAAGTAGAAAGACACATGCACACACATATATACACACATATTCATGACAAGCTTCTTTCAGTTTCCATCTACCAAATCTACTCACAAGGCTTTAATCGAATTGGAGCTATAATAAAGAACACTTGTCCAAGGTGGCATGCAATGGAAATGAACCTGGAATCATATGGTGGGGAAGGCAAACTTCTTACCATACAGTCACACCTGGGCCTACTTAAACCAATACTGGTAAATTCCATGAATCTATAAGCTGTGCAAAATTATAGCAGTTCTAAAAGCCCAACTAAAACCAAGGAGAAATAACTTTATATAAATTCCTATACATACCCTTAGAACATATAGATGATCTATCTATCTATCTATCTATCTATCTATCTATCTATCTAACTATCTATCTATCTATCTATCTATCTATCTATCTATCTATATATATATATATATATATATATATATATATATATATATATAATGAAAAATACTTCAATACAAATGTATTAATTTCCAGCAATGTATTAATTTCATGTTTGTTGCACACACGCATTTTTGCCAGTATATACGCAGTGAAGCTATACAATAGCGTCGTATTTATATCGATTGCTATTGTCTAGTAAATATCTGTGCCTTGTTGTACCACTCTTATGAATATATATATACACACACACACACACACACACACACACACACACACACACATATAATTGTCATCATCATTTAAATTGGCCTATTGCATCTCCCATTTAATTGTAGCGATTTGAAAGTTGTTGGTTGCATGCAAATCAAATGCTTCAGTGTCATGATCTTGATAGCACCCACCTCACCATCTACATTACCACCATCGTCATCTTCTTCCATATCATCATAATCATAGTGATCGTTTTCATCATTTTCCATAGGTATTGTCTTCAGCAGCAGCAATGTCTACCACCTTCCACATCATCATACCTTCCATCATCATCATCATCATCATCACTGGTATCATTTCATCAGTACCTTTGTCACCATCATCATCATCTACTATTTATGTAGATATAATACAGTGACATTTCTATGTAAATAAATGTTGATACTGTAGGTTTATTTGAAAGCCGAACTTATATATATATATGATATACACACACACATATGTGTTGTAATGAGAATGTTATAATTGGATAATTAGTCAAAAGAAAAAAGCGTATATATATATATATCTTTTTGATACATATACGATCACTCACTGGGACACACACACATCCATAATTACACTAGTAATTTTACACGCAGTTATTTATATACTTGCACATATAAATGTGCGTGTGTGTGAGTGTGCATGTGTATGAGTGTAAAGCTATATCTTGAATATAAAGTTATAAATATTTATATATACATAAAGATTATGTACATATATATACATAATTATGTATGTACAGGCATATGTAGGTATGTTTACATATGTGGTTGTGTGTGTATATCATCATTATCATTGTCATCATCATTTTTTCATCATCGTTATCATCATCACCATCATTAACAACATTGAGTTAAAGTCTTGGACTACAATCCTGCTCTACCCTTAGCAACTTTCATAATCTGTGTATGTATGTGATTTATGTGTGTGAGCATCAGTAGGTATATGTGTGTATGCATGTGTATTATGTTGTGCATATGTGTGTGTTTCTCTCTCTCACTCTCTCTCTCTCTATATATATATATATATACATAAACACTCACAAGCATGTATACAAAGTTGTTCATACATATATATATGTGTATGACTTTTTATATATTCATATGTTTGAATTTATGTATGTATATATGAGTATGTGTGTTTAACACACATACACACAAATACGCTTGTCTATCTCCATATATATAATGCAAACACACACATATATACATATGTGTGTGTGTGTATGTGTTTACACACAAACCCACCTAATATATGTGAAATGAGGGAAAGGGGTGTATGTGAGCATGTGTCTTCCGAACATAAAAAGCACACACACAAGCACATTTACACCTAGACACTTGCACATGTACATATATACACACACATATACACTTAAACACACACACACACACACACACACACAGACATACATATACACACACCCTCCCACACGCAAACACAAACACATAGATTTATACAGAGAACATCTAACTCTTCCAATCGTTTCTGTTTAATTTAATAGATGTGTCTATTTTACAGTCTGCTGGTTTGGCTACATATTCAAATTTATTTTTATAATTTAAATGGTTGGCTTCAACTCTAGATTTTATCTTCATATTTATTCCTTCCAACTCCAAGTCGAACTCTCCACGGCTATTGTATTGATCTTTGTGTTGCATTCATCTATATTTAGCTACCATAGAAATCTTTCTATCTACATAAACAGTCAAGCCAATAATGAGCAAGGAGGTAGTCTTTTTCTCTATGTGCTGGTTCAACCTACTAGAAATAGTAGCCAAATCTCTCCCCCTCCACTTCTTACTTGATTCATATCTTTCTATCATAGTTCTGAATCTTTTTGATTTCCTAGCATACAAGTAATCAAATAAATAATTATGTGTGTACTTTAAATGGAAAGTATTTTTTAAAAACAAAAAACTGTTTTAAAGTTAAAAATCCAGGAGAAAAATAAGAACAAGGCATGTGAGGTTAAGAAGCATCCTTTACAACCATATGGCTTTGGGTTCAGTCCCACTGCATGGCAACTTGGGTAAGTGTGTTGTAACATAACACTGGGAGACCAGTGCTTTGTGAGTGGATTTGGTTGATGGAAATTGTGTAGAAGTTCACTATATGTGTGTGTGCGCATGTTAAGTGATAACTTGACCACTGGTGTAGGTTTGTTTACATCTCTGTGGCTTAATGGTTCTACAAAAGGAACCAATGGAATGAGTACCAAGCTTAGAAATAAGTACTGGACTCAATTCATTTGGCCAAATCCTTCAAAGTGGTGCCCCAGCATGGTCACAGTCCCATGACTGAAACAAGTAAAAGATAAATGATGTTAAAAAAATTTTTAAAAAACAATTGTTTACTCTGTATTATAATGCACACTTGTGTATTATAAATCTATGAATAACATGTTTTCAAGATGATCAGGACATTAGTATGGATTTTCTGAAGACTTCAATATCATCATTATCATCATCATTATTGTTTAAACGTTCACTTTTTCATGCTCACCTGGGTCAGAGGGAATTTGTTAAGGTAGATTTTCTGTGGCTGGATGTTATTCTTGTTGCTAACCCTCATCTGTCTCCAAGTAAGGTAATATTTCCCCATGACCATGAAAGATTGGAAGTAAAGGATACTGTTGGCATGACAGTGTCATTCATTTACAACTGTCATGTGATATCATGACAAGGAAAAACATTTTCTCACTCACACACACACACACACATATATGTAGCCAAACCAGCAGACTGTATTCATCAAAGAGATAATTAGTTACCATATTTTTCTCCATACCTGCTATATCTGAAGAGCACATGGTATTACTACTTAACCATAGTCTTGTCAAATATCTGGTTATTTAATGCTTAGTGTGAAACTGATTTTTAAGATTAGCTGATATGGATTTAAAATGCTGTATACTTTGATTTATCCCTTTATGGCCAAATATATGAGTGTCTATTTTTTCTGACTATATATAATATGACTATATGTAATATATAATGACTTTATATATATGAATATATGATAACAAATATCAGTACCAACCTTTATGGCTTTGTATCAGTTTATTATTATTTTTTTATTGTTTTTATAATTTTTTAGTAAATTTTACTCTATGAACTACTATAAATGGCTGCTATCCACATGGATTTCTAAGCCCCTGACGTGTTCTTTGAACAAAAAAAGACAAACAATTTTCTTGGATTCTCTTGATTTAATAATATATTTGTGTGTGTGTGTGTGTGTGTGTGCACGTGCATGCGTGAGTGTAGATAGCCAACCTTCAACCATGAAGATAAGGATTCATTCAATCACTTGCACATCAAGGCACACATACGCACCACACGTATATGTATATATATATATGCATACATATATACATAGGTCTGTATATATACATATACATACACACATAGGTCTATATATATATATATATATACACACACATATGCACACACATACATAGATGTATTTATATATGCGTAAACCTCTCTCTATCCCTCACATATACAAATAACTGGTTTCTTAGAACTTAAGATTCAACACACTCGTTTCCAAGCTAAAATAACATTTAATCACATAATATTGAAATCTTCAGGACACTTCCATTCAGCAGTGTAGTCCATTTTATAAAAAGCCCCCCCCCCCCACTCACACAAAAAAAAAAAACATCTAAAAATCTTATAATATTTGAAGCAATTTGAAAAACAACACAAAAGACAAAAACAAACACAAGACCCTTGATGTGAGAGCATTCAGTGAATATCAAATCATCTTAACACACGATATATGGTTTCTGTATAGTGTATAAAATGATTTGACATTTGATGTTCAATGAATCCCAGCCTAACAAGGAACTTTTCTTCATATTTTTTTTCAAATATTTTACGATTTTTGATAACATAGCATTCATTGAAACACGTCCTGAAAAGTTGAATATTTTGTCAATAAATACTATTTCATCTCACTGGTGAGTGTGTTGATTTACTTGAAACCTTGTAAGGTCGGAGTAAAAACCTGTTATTTTTCTATATAGAATCTATGGTTCTTTGCTTTTTTTTCTGTGAATCTTCATACGTTTCTATTATATTCCCTTGTTGTGTTTCTGTGTACATATAGATTATAAATGTGCATGAATACACATGCACAGAGATACATGTACATATATAAATAGATATATATTGATACATGCATACACACACTTACACATATACTTTTACAAGAAGAGGGGTGATAGTGAATTGAAAGTTTCTGCCTGTTCAAAATAGTATTCAGTAATTCTTCAGTTTAATGTTAAATTGTTTTTAGAATCTGCAGAGCCCCACTGCCTTCTCCAATATCTCAACCTTCATCTTTTGGCATAAAGCTACTTTCGCTCGACCCCTGGTTTTGTATTTCTGTTAACTGCATGGTGGTCTCATGCCAGTACCACGAAAAAGGACTCTTGTACATGCTGTAAAGTGGTTCACATTAGGAAGGGAATCCATTCCAAAGCAAACATTGTAGCATGATGCTGTACTTCAAGACATCAGTTCCTCTTAAACTGTCCAACCCATGCCAGCATGGAAGATGGGCACTAAATGATGATGATGGTGGTGATGATAATGAAAATATATATCATACATATGTACATATTTTTATATTTTACTTGCTTCAGTCATTGCACTGTAGCCACACTGAGGCACCACCTTGAAGAATTTTGGTCGAATGGATCAACCCCTTTATAAGCATGGCTTTATTCTATCAGTTTCTTTTGCGAAACCGCTGTTATAGGAACATAAACACACCAACATTAGTTGTTAAGTGGTGGTGGTGGTGGTGGTGGGGGGAACAAACACAGATACAAGTACACACATACACAATATCTATCTATCTATCTATATGACAGGCTTCTTTCAGTTTCCATTTGCCAAATCCACTCAAGGCTTTGATCGAACCAAGGCTATAATAGAAGACATTTGCCCAAGATGCCACTCAGTAGGACTGAACCTGGAACAATGAGGTTGGGAAGCAAACTTCTTCCCACACAGACACACCTGCACTTATGCATACATATTTACCAACATTTTTGCCTGTTGCCTATAATGAGGATAGTTTTTTCGCAAAAGTGGAAGAAGATACATATATTGGAGCAATAATCTTGACTGAAACAACAAAGTTTGGAAGAAATTTGGAAGTCCTGTAATTTCACTCGAAATATCTGTATGGCATGTTTGTGCTGAAATGACAGTTTTGGAGATGAATATTTTATTAGGTTTGTCAAAAGTGATTACAATAAATTATTTAATCAAAATTTCACACCAAATAGCTTTTTCTACTTATCCTTATTAAGAGAACTGAATAGACACGCTGCTTTTGTGTGATTCTTCAATATTTTCAAAAAAATAACGCATACATATGTCTGTGTGTATATACACGCACACTCACACATACATATATATATATATATATATATATATATATACACACACACACACATTTATAATGCATATACATATATATGCATATATATGCATATATATATATATATATATATATATATATATATATATGTATGTATATGCATATATATACATATATATGCATATATATATACATTTGCACACACATACATACACACACACATATAATCATATGAAGGTACATGGCACTGTGGTTAAGGTGTTTCACTCAGGATTGGAATATTACGGTTTCAATTCCTGGACATGGCATTGTGTTGTGTTCTTGAGCAAAACACTTTATTTCACATCCATCTACAATCACTTCAGCAGCTGGCATGTGGCACACTGTGCAAAAATACAGACAATGTCAAGAGCTCATGTACAGCACAAATATTTGACCACTGTAAACAAATCATCTGTGCAGGTTGTTCAGCAAAAAATTGCAGAATGCTCATCTATCATTTACAACAGAGTCCACTGCAGTATATGTGTGTATATGTGTGTATATGTGGCATAAAATCAGGAAGTACGAGAGATGGATATACGTTTGTCTAACCATATGACTTCCATTTGGATTACAACTGTAGCCATGCTCATAGGTGCCATTCTGTACAAGTAGTTGTGGTACATCATTCTGTGCAGATGTGCCTCATCATATGACTTGTCAAAAGGCACCTCATACTTTAATCTCCATTTTGTTTATTTTGATTAGAATCATCATCCTCATTTAGTGTCTGCTTTCCATGCTGGCATGGGTTAGACAGTTTGACTGAAACCGGTAAGCTGGAGAGCTGCACTAAATTCCAATCTGGTTTCTATGGCTGGATGCCCTTCCTAATGCCAACCACTCTCAGAGTGTAATGGGTGCATTCTATGTGACACTGGCATTGGCCACAACTACAATTTCACTTGGCTTGATGAGACTTCTTAAGCATGGCATATCACCAAAGATCTCAGTCAATTATCACCTTTGTGAGGCCCAACGTTTGAAGGACACTTTTTTACATTCTACCAGCACAAGAGCCTCATGGGTCAAATGGAATTTATTGAGACAGGTTTTTCTATGGAAGTATGCTCTTTATATCAACAACCCTCTCTTGTTTCCAAATAAGGTAATATTTCCTTATATCATGCAACATCAATACAAAGAGACAGCATCACATACATAGATATATAAAGATATACTTATATATCTCTTTCAGACTCTGTTTACCAAATCCACTCTCAAAGATTTGTTTGGTCCAGGACTATAGAAGACACGTGTCCAATTTTCACATGCTGGAACTGAACCGGGAATCATGTGACTAGTAAACAAACTCCTTGTCATACAGCCATTTGAGCACTTATATATATATATATATATATAATCATCCACGTATTTTTAATGTCCCCTTTTCCATACTTGCAAAGTGGAC
>NC_142953.1:4738138-4753138 GCF_046866305.1 Octopus bimaculoides
ATGTACATATTGGTGTGTGTGTGTATATATATATATACATATACACACACACACACATATACAGTTCCAGAAATGGTGTTAATGGTTGGACTGTTCTAATTTCAAGAAGCTGCTGTCACAAATAATACAGAATAGAAAAAAAAATCATTATTTCATTCATCCAGTTTGAAAATCATTCCAGTAAAGAAGATAATAATAATAATAGTTTTAATTTGCTATATATATATATATATATATATATATATATATATATATATCATCATCATCATCATCATCATCATCTGCCTTCCATGCTGGCATGACTTAGATGATTTGACAGGAACTGGCCAGACAGAAGACTGCACCACACTTCTGTGTCTGTTTTGGCATGATTTTTACAGCTAGATACCCTTCTTAACACCAATCAACCTGCTGAGTAGAGTGAGTGTTTTTTACATGGTAATCAATTACAAAGCAGTTACAATATCAAGTATCCATGTGACTAAAAATCCAAGTGATAAAGTTATTCAGCGAGGGGTATATAAAATATAAGATCAGGAATTTGAGAGAAGAATATATGTTTATTGAATCATGTGAGTTCCATAGGGTTACAGTTGTTTCACAACCTTCTTCATGTTGTATTAATTTCAGTTTGGAAGAAATCATGCATACATGTTTGCATTAGTATGTATGCTCTGTATTGTACAATACAATTGTATATACACAAATTAATGCAAATTGAGAAGACTAGCTCATCAGATCATCGGAATATCTTGATTATATCAACAGTTCAACTCTGTAACCATGATTTTCTGGTGATGTAATGAGCTAGCCTTCTCTTCTTGCCTTAATTTGAGTATATTCACTTGTATTATATAATGCAGAGCATACATATTTATGCAAACCTGTACACATAATTTCTTGCTTACTGAAATCCATACTACATAAAGAAGGTTGCAAAACAGTCATAATCCTATAGAAGTTACATGGTTAAATAAATAGATATATAAAAGCATGTATATATGTGTATAACAATAAATAGCATTTTTATGTATACATGAACATACAAATACCAATGCATATGGATATGTTCTCCACTCATACAAATCTATTTGCGAACATGAAAACAGTTTTTTTTTCAAAATATATATTTTCAAAACTATGAGTAGGCTCTATTTTAATTTTTTTGTTTTTCTCTCTTCAGGATTTTTCTGTTTTTCTCACTATTCTTTCATATTTGGTTTGGAAGCATTAAATTTGTAACCCTTTTCATCATTTCAAAACATGTTTATTGTCTGATAAAATGATATTTAGTGGCAGTTATTTTGTTGTTTGATTATGCAATGAAATCACTGGAGAAATTTTGTGTGTATGTACCATTCATTATTACCAGGTTTTAAATGTTTTAACTGTTAAGATGGCACAATTATTAAATTGTCAGAAAGACTATTTTGCTCTGTTTATTTACTTTGATTTTCATCCTTTTGGAGTTGATAAAATTATGTACTGCTCAAGCTTTTTTTTTTTTTTTTGAGCCTTAGTACTCATAAAGCTGGTTACTCAATTTGCCTGGCATGTACATGACAAAGATCATGACATTCCCCTGAACAGGACAACAGTCCATTGCAGGGTTGAAGGCTAACAATTTTACTGGGATGGGACAAGTTGATTACATCAACCCCAGTCCTTCACAAGGGAAGAAAAGCAAAGTTGACCCCAGAAGGATTTGAACTTGAAATGTAAGGAACTGGAAGAAATACTACTAAGCATTTTGACCAATATGCTAATTGTTTTACCAGGTTGTCTCCTTACCACTTAATAAATTGAATCTATGATACTGGTGTCCCCTTAACTTCTGTAATGAAGAAACTTTTGATAAAAATCCTCGCTTGCAAACAAACCTGGGTACTGCTACTTCTGGAAGTATTTTTGTGATACGTCTTGGGAGGGTCATTATGCTAAGAATAAACACATGCGCTGGTTTTATACCAGTTTCCTATTTGTCAGATGGTTAACCATTTAGCTCAATTTGCTAATCAGTTATTTGGTTAATCATTTTGGTCAGCCACTCAATCAGTTAGCTTAGTCACAGTCCTTTCATTGCCATTTGTGGCCTTATCAATGACATGCCCTCTAGTGATAGCAGTGAAATGACTTTGACCAAACTAATTGGTTGATTGATTGAACAAACGATTAACCAAACAATCATTTAATTAACTGGTAAAATGGTTAACCAGTTGACAAATAAAGAAGGTGAAGTAGAACCAGTGCATGTGCTTTATCGGTTTGATGACCCTCCCAAGATAAAACAAAATATTTCAACACATGAGTTCACATCAAGAACTTTGCAAACAAAATACAAAAACAAAATATTCAGTTTTTGTGTGTGCCATACAAATTCAATTATTAGCAGCCTATATGTCACATCTGTTATCTTTGCCTTTGTAAGTGAACAAAAGAATACTGATGATGTCACAAAATATTCGGGTTATTATATTTGATGTGTGCTTATTGCCTGTGTAATATTCTATATGTTGAATTTTGTATTGAATTTCCCCAGAGTGGGTATATTTTCTGGTAATATTCTGTGGTACTGTTTATCCATGTTCCAATAGAGCTTCATTTCTAGAGAGTAAGTTATAATGTGAGTGTGTGTGTTTAATACCCACTTTTCCATAATTGCACAGGTCAGATGGAATTTGTTGAGGTAGATTTTTTTTTTTACGGTCAGATGTCTTTCCTGGCATCAGCCCTCACCTGTTTCCAAGCAATGTAATATTTCCCCCATGGCCAGGCACTTCTTCATGTAAGATTACAAACAAATAGAGCCACTTCTGAAATGGTAACACTTGTTTACAAGAATCACATGATGTCAAATCAATGATACACACACACACACACACACACACACATGAGCAAGCACTATCATACACACACACGTACACACATGCATACATATACACATACACTTATATAGATTAGATAGATAGATAAAGACATGCAAATGTATAGATATACATATATATAAAAGTATAGACAAATATATATGTACTTACGTATATATATATATATATATATATATACACATAGAAACTTACATCCATATATATGTGTGTATGTAGAGAGAGAGAGGGAGAGGGATACAAATGTATATATGTATGTATATAGTCAAATATATGTGCATGCATATACGTACACATGCATACTTATTTACTACACTTATATATATGTAAAATACTCATGTGTATGTGTACATTTGTTGCCAAGATATATACATCGGTAAAGGATATAATCATTGTCTTGATATCAATGACACTCTCTTAACATTCTCACTGTCAGAAGTGCAGTGAACCGGTGATAGGCTCATTGGAAACCTGTAACAAAGGATGCTCTTCCTTGCAGTTTACAATCTGAACTAAAATAAATAAATAAAGCACGTTAAATAGCCCACTTGTACAAGAATGTTTGATAGAAATGTCAAAATTTGACAGAAAGTTTGTTTTAGTTCTTTAGTGAGGTTCTACAAACCAGTATGTTTCTGATCCTTTCTAAAGTACTGCTTCAAGTTCCAGTAACCTATCACTGCACATCTCATTTTCCTGTTGTTGTTGTTCTTCTTGTGTAACACCAGGAATTTCTATGCAATCTATTGCTCAACCTACTACAGTTAGTTTCTCAGTTGACCCTCAAATTTAACCTGCTATCTTGTTTTTCGTTTTTCCATTCCTCTTTTTTTAAGTGTTGGTGTTATGGAAAAAGCACCCAATACACATTGTAAAATGGTTGGAATTAGGAAGGGCATTGTGAAATATGGGGGGGGGGGAGATAAGCCTTCATTTCCTCATTTTTATATTCGTTGTTCATTTACTTTTGTAAATTATATACTGTTATATGAAATTTTAATGCTACTTCATATAGCTTTTTTACATGTTATTTCATATAATTTATCTATTATATGTTTATTGGTGGGGAAGGGTTTAAAAAAGGTTGCAATTAGGAAATATAAAGGTATCTTATGTTTTGAAGTTGTAATAAATCTAAAGCAATGTTTTTTTGTTTTTTATTTCAGAATTCTATAAGACATAATCTGTCATTGAATAAATGTTTCTTAAAAGTGCCACGGTCTAAAGATGATCCTGGGAAGGTAAGATGTTATAAATAAACTTCACTTTACATATTTGAAAATAATGTATTTTGTCTGCTGATATTTTTCATTGGTTAAAGGTGTTAGGCGGCAGAATTGTTTATGAGTTGGACAAGATGTTTAGCAGAACTTTTTTTGGTTCTTTATGTTTTGAGTTCAAATTCTGCTGAGGTTGAATTTTCCTTCATCCTTTCAAGGTCAATAAAATAAGTACCAGTTGAGGACTAGGATCCATGTAACTGACTCGCCTTCTCCCCTATAAAATCTCTGGTCCTGTGCCTGAAATAGAAATATAATTAATGGGTTAAAGGCGGTGGTGAGCTAGTAGAATCATTACCATGCCAGAAAAGATGCTTTGTTACGTTTCTTTGAGCTCTTTACATTTTGGGTTCAAATACTGCTAAGGTTGACTTTGCCTTTCATCCTTTCAGGATTGATCGAATAAGCACC
This sequence comes from Octopus bimaculoides, assembly GCF_046866305.1. Taxonomy (NCBI): domain Eukaryota; kingdom Metazoa; phylum Mollusca; class Cephalopoda; order Octopoda; family Octopodidae; genus Octopus; species Octopus bimaculoides. Next base: position 4,742,712 of record NC_142953.1, read on the forward strand.
AGTTAAGCACCGGGGTCGATGTAATCAACTGACATCTTCTATATAAAATTTGGCTGATTGCCATTTCTAGCAGTGTAGAAACTATGTAGAAGCACCATCATTAGGCTAATGGTGGGTTAGCAGAAACAAAGTGAGGACTTAAATGTAAAAAAAATAAATAAATGTTTAATCATGTATTTTACTTTCACTTTTCAACTGTTGTCTGAAATTTTATCACTCATCTTAGAATTGATTTATTTTCTGTCTCACTTCTATTTTCGAGAGACTTTCTTGCTTCCTGTGTGGCTCAGCTCAATTAGAGCTGAATTTATATATGCTAACCCACTTTTTTTTTTTTTAATATTTCTACCATTGAAAAAAATAACAACAGCAAATAAGAAAGCACTATCATCAGCATGTGTATACTCTTCTTCTCTCTATGTTATCTAAATGTTATTCATTTGCCCAAAATAACTTGTGCTTCTTCCCTTAAAGCCATTTTGTACGTATCTCCTATCACACTATCACACATTGGTTTATACATTTATACTGTTATCATATATATATATATATATATATATATATATATATATATAATTATATAATATATATATATATGTATATATATATATATATGTATATATATATATATATATGTATATATATATATATATGTTTATATATATATATATGTTTATATATATATATATGTATATATATATATATATATGTATATATATATATATATATGTTTATATATATATATATGTTTATATATATATATATGTTTATATATATATATATGTTTATATATATATATATGTTTATATATATATATATGTTTATATATATATATATGTTTATATATATATATGTTTATATATATATATATGTTTATATATATATATATGTTTATATATATATATATATGTATATATATATATATAATTATGATATATATATATATATATAGAGAGAGAGAGAGAGGGGGGAGTGATACATGTATATACACACATATATAAGCATATACATCTATAAACACATTATATATATATATATATATATATATATATATATTTTCATACACACACATACACACATTTATCTCAAAATATTTTCTATATAAATTTCTATCTGTATGTAGTATATTGTAAAAAAAAAAAGCTATAAAAAGAATATGAGTTTTTCTTATTTTATTTTTTCTTTTACTAATACACATTCTGAAAATTGAAATTAAGGGAAAATGTTATTTTTTTGAGACCCTTGAAGCTAAATTCCAATTCCAAACCAAAATGTTATTTGGTACTGTGCAGTAAAATTATGTCTACAAACAGTTTCAAAAATATAGATTCCATTGAGAGTAGAATAACATTTATTTACATGGAGTTACTTTATTTTTGAAACAAATTCATGATAATTTCAAATTAATTATCAAATTTTATGTCAAGATCTTTGGAAAGTTTCTTTTTCTTCTACATATTTATCCACTGGCACTCCTTCAGTTATGAAGATGAGGGTTCCAGTTGATCCAATCAATGGAACAGCCTGCTCATAAAATTAATGTGCAAGTGGCTGAGCACTCCACAGACATGCCTGCCCTTAATGCAGTTTTCAGGGAAATTCAGCATCACACAGAACGTGACAAGGCTGATCCTTTGAATTACAGGACAATGCATTTTTGCCAGCTGAATGGTCTGGGGCAATGTGAAATAAAGTGCTGCTGGGAATTGAACTCATGACCTTACAATCGTAAGCCAAATGCTTTAACCACTAATTCGTGCGCCTTCATGATTATCCTCTAACTTATCAACTAACCATCACTTCCTGCAAACATTCACACCACATGACCCAATGAAGGAGCATCTATTGGGTTGTTTGATCTGATAGAATAGCAATATCTGTGTCTTCTTGCATCTGATTAGGATAATTAGTTCCCTTTCCACAAACCCCCTTTTTAAATCTTTTTTTCAGAGTGTCCAACTTCCCAGGCAGGTTACCTTCCCATCAGTTAAGAATACATGTCTCTTCTTGATGTTGTCAAGGAGTTTTAGTTTCACAATGGTAGCCTGAAGACATATATGAATGATGTCTCTGTGGCACTGGAGGATTTTTTAAAAGAAGTTTGAAAGGTAGTCTGACATAGTAAGATGTATTACAAACGAATGCCTATAAAAATAGAAGATCTGAGTGTCCAGAAAATAAAAATAAAAATATACACATGCATGTCTGCATTTGTTTGTGTACAAGATATGTACACATATGTGTGTGTCTGTGTGCATATATATATATGTGTGAACTATTTAAAGATGTATAGACATAGGAAAAAAATAAAAATAGCAAGTTGAAAGGAAAATTCAATGACAAAAAGCTAATGAAGTAGGAGAGGGTGCAAGAAAAGATAAAACAGAGACAGTAGTCAAAAGAGAATTTATCTCTCGTTGAAGTCTTTGGGTTATCCCAGAAAGTCATCTTCTTATATAACTTTAATATATTGAAGATGGATGTAAATCAAAGTAACTATACATACATACATACATACATACATACACAAACACACACACAAACACACACACAAACACAGTTGTGTGTGTGTGTATATAATTTTAGTGATCACATTATACCCGTTTCAATTATATTTGATCTTGTCTCATCTGACAAGATCAAATATGATCAAAATAGTGATAATGTGCTCGCTCTCTCTCTCTCTCTCTCCTTCTCTCCCTCACTCTTCTTCACTTCTTGCCCTCCTTCCCTCCACTCTCTCCTCCCTTCCCCTCTCTCGAATAGAAAATATAAAACTCTGCTTTCATTTTATGTATTGAGTACTAAGTTTGAAAACTATTTCATTTGAATCCTATCAACAAGGAAAACATTATGCATACCTACTTACATATGTATGTATATTTGTGTGCATGTGTATGTATACATATATGTATGTGTATATAGTAGCATGTTGTGTGATCTTACACAGTAAAGCATGAACAAAGTAAAAAAGAGATATTGATACTTTAGATGGAGCTAATATTAATGTGTAATATTATATATAGTTTCCAGCTTTCAGCCATTCTATTGCTCACAGTTTCATATCCTCATCCCAAGACATTCTTCAGACTTGTTGGTTGATAGAACAGCTACTGTCAGTAGATGCATGCATAATTACATGCAAATAGCCTTTGACATCTGTTACAGACTGTCTGAGCTGTAACATTACAACTTATTAAGCAAACTTTTAGTTCAGTTCAAATATTTGGGATGTATTTGACCTGTAAAAAGGTAATTTTCCTGCAGTTTGCTGTGAAGGAAATTCTCCCTTTAGGCAACAGGTGTTAAAAAGCACCACCAATTTGAACTGATATAAAAATTTGTTTTTAATTTACAACACTGCTTCATGTGGCTACTACATAATTTGTTTGAGCCTGTTGATGTTGTATGCAGTCAGTAAATAGTTTCTACTGATTTTCTTTAAGAAAGCTATGACTTCCAAAATCATGCATTTATCGGTCCACAGAAGGTACACTGAGGAGGGCTGATACGACTAAAATATGTCTAGAATTCAGTTTGAATTTCAAAGTTCTCTCCCTTGCCTTCCCTGACAATAATTTGTAAATGGAATCTGTTGGAAGCCAACAACAATGCTGCTCTTCCCAAAATGCATGATAGAAAAGAGATATATTTTTTTTTAAAAATCAATAAATCTATCCAGGAAATTGTCTAGTAAGGATTATGCTAGTATTGATAAACCATTGTATTTCTCTTCAGTGTAACCAAACTACTTCATAATAACAACAACTACATGGCTACAGTCTCCTATCACATACTTCACATCTTGTTTACTACTGTTAGAATTATTTGCAATCTAATATACGTTTAGAGTAAATTACATGGAGATAAGATGTGGCTAATACAAGCTGAGTGAGCAGCTGTTGTTTTTGAAAGAGTTAAGTGGCTGTGATTATCCAGGAAATGTCATGTCTTATAAAAAGAAATTAAATAACCAAATGTTGGCATTGATAACATATTCAGTGCTGCTTTTTAGTGAGGTTTGTTTAACATGTATTCATTTATTCTTTCACTGGTCTTATGTATTGGACTGGGGCCAGGCTGGAGCAGAGTAACACCTCAAAGGCTTTAGTTAGTTGTAATGTTTCTAGAAACTATTTCAGTCTTGTAGATATTTTATTGATCCCTGTTTGCCAAACTACTGAAACACAGTTTAAATACTGACACCCATATAAACATTCATGCATACTTACACACACACACACACACACACACACACACACACACACGTATGCACAATGAGCTTCTGCTGAGTTTCAGTCTACCAATTTCTCACAACACACTGATCCACCAAAGGCTGTATTATAAAACACCAACCCATGGTTCCTCACATTGGGAACAAACCTCAAAATACATTGCTTTGAAATGGACTTTTTAACACAGACCTGTACCTATATAAGTCTGTACATGCGTGTGTGCATGTGGGTGGGTGGGTGTGTGTGTGTGTGTGTGTGTGTGTGTGAGATCATCCTTACTTTTATGTCTGCTTTCCATGCTGGCATGGTTTAGGTATTTTTACAGGGCCCAACAGTCTTGCTCCAGTGTTTCAATTTTGGCTTGATTTTTAGGGTTGGATGCCCTTTCCAACACTAACCACTTTGCAGAATGTACTGGATGCTTTATTTATGACTCTTGCAAATAACTAAAACAACAAAGAAAATAAGACATGAAAGATTCTCCGGCTGATTTGGGTACTCCACAACCCTGTTCACTCACTTCTTAAATTGTGTTTGACTGCAACAAAATGTGACAGTGAACTGTTTTTTAGATATTGTCTACACACAACTGCTATATGAACAGGTCATAGTGTCTGAAATTGTGGTAGAATTCCTACTATTGGTGGAATGACTGTCACTGTTTTCCATATTACCTATTTGAGTATTTGAGACATTTCTTCTATTGATTCGTAATTCTGTTTATTTTTTTCTTGTATTTTGTATTGTTTTTCTCTTGTATTTTCTTTACCCATGGTGGTTCTATATCATGTGACATAATTGTGTGTGGTAGCCAGTTTTGGATGTGAAGATGTAATATGCATTAATATAATTTTAAAAGTTTGAAAAACAAACCTTTTTCCTGATGTCTGTCATTGGTATTGTGGGCAACTCCACCTTAAGCAATTAGTTCCTTCTACAAGCACTCAAAAGAAAATTTCATTCGGATACTTGAAATATAACGTGTTTTGAAGGGAAAATCAAAGAGACATCTTCACACTACAAAAGTTAATGATGATGATGATGTAAAACAATCCATGTTATCCAGAGAGAAAATTACTATGTATGATTCAATTAAGATAGTAGACAAAAAAAAAGGTGAGTTGTTTTAGTTTAGTTTTCAAAATAGTTTTTGTTGGAATAAGTTTTTGTTGCTTCTGTTTTTCTCCTAACTTTCACTTTGTCTATTTAAGTACAAGGTAAAAAAAAAAAACAAAAAAAAACCTTACATGTTTGGTTCTTAAAAGGATTGCTGCCTTTAACATGTGTATAGTTACATATCCCCTCCTACTTCAACATGCCGTTTATATCATCATCATCATCATATTATATTACAGACTATACAGTGAGATTCTGTAATTATTTATACATAGATCTTCTTAGCATTGCTGTTGGATTCCAAAAATGCTTAATAATAATAACAGCAGTAGTAGTAGTAGTAGTTGTTGTTGTTGTAGTAGTAGTAATTAGAATAACAACAAATGTAGAATGTTTTGATGAAACCAGTGTGAATGTTTAATGCATATTTTACTTTTGAAATGCATCCCTTTTCCACCCAGGTGCCATTTATTTGTTTTGTATTTGGATGAAGGTTATTTTTGTTGTGTTTACTTTCATTATTTTTTTGCACACTTTTAAGAATACTTTCAATTTCTTTTATTTACTTTCTACGTTATTATATCTGCATTAGTTAGCTTAGCTATTAACCTGAGTAGCTTGTAATAATTAATTTTTTTTTCTTTTAAATCTTAAAGTTAAAAAAAATTCAAAGATGACAGAAAAAAACAAGCAAAGGTTGACTTTTCTTGTTATCGTTTCATACATTTTTTATTAATTTCTTTCTTTTGCTTTTTGCATTTTAAACATTGTTTTTTTGTCATCTCTTATATTTTTCCATTTTTATTAAATAACTGATTAAAGGAAAGCAAAAAAAAATACGTTAAACTTTTATTAGCAATTAACCAATATATATAGCATGTAACACAGGTGATGGTGACAGGTAAAACAAATTCATTAGCAGTGCTTAATTGAATTCTTAGATCTTTTTCTCTGGTGTTAAGCACTTTATTGTGCTTGCCTTTGGTCTATTTTTCTTTTGTATTTATAATTATATTTTACATTTAACTATTGTTTTCATCTTTATATATATATATATATATTATGGGAAATGATTTCTATTATCATTGCATATGCAGATTTAGGGTTTGTTATTTTAATGGCAGTTCACATTTTGAACTTAGATAAAAATAACCAAAAACAAGGAAGAAAAAATAAATACAGTAAAAGAAATAATTAGCAAAAAAAAAATGCATAAAAAATCTTAAATTAAATAGAAATCACTGGTTCTTATCTCATTGATTATGCAAATTCAATCTTTTTAGGTAACAGTTAAGATTCACTTTCATGTATAAGTACAGGCATGGCTGTGTGGTTAAGAAGCTTGCTTTACAACCATGTGGTTTTGAGTTCAGTCCCAGTTTGCAGTACTTTGAACAAGTGTCTTCTACTATAGCCCCAGACCCACCAACTCACTTTTGCCGGCTGAGTGGACCTGGAGCAATGTGAAATAAAGTGTCTTGCTCAAGGACACAACACGTAGCCCGGTCCAGGAATCAAATTCACAACCTTATGGGTCATGTGTCAAATGCTCTAACCACTGAAACATGCACCTTCTTAATTCAATTGAATAAGTTAAGACACTCAGTGGAGGCACCCACCTAAAGATGGCAGCAATATCCAATGCAAGCCCAAACGGTGGCCTTAGAGAGACACAAAATACTCTGAAGCATAAGAAATTTAAGAGCACAGAAGAGAAATCCAAACTTCTTGGCAGCCAACATTGAACAGATTGATGTGAAACAATGATAAGAATGATAACAAACTTTATTAGCCACAAGAATCTGGAACAAGATGAAAAAATATTGTGTTCTTGCTACCAAGTTCTTAAGTCTGTATATATAAATCTTTAGTGAATTTATGATGCCTCAATATATTAATGGAAGAGTTAGTGGTAGCCAGTCTTTATTTGGAATGATTTCCATGTATTGATTTTTTTTTTTCTTCTTTTTGAAGAGTGTATTTGAATTGTTTGTTCTGCGTTTGTCAAATTTCACAAGTGTTAGAAATTTTTTAATGTTTTTTTTTTAACCCCCCCCCCCCCCCCACACACACACATAGAATTTACTTACTACAAAGGATATTTTGAAGAAGTATTTTATTGTTGCAAAAGTTCTGACTTTAAAAAAAAAAAATTTGTTATATAAATACGTGTGTGTGTGTGTGTGTGCGTGTTTCCTTTTGTTTTCATTCTTGTCATAGATTGAACAGTTAGAAAGCTGACATCTGCAGCTGTTATATTTATATTCAAGTCATCAATCTATCTATCTTTGTGTCAGTCTCAGAAGGCAATTATTCTTAAAAGTACCATTTGTAGGTTTGGAACTTATCATCAGATGAATGACAAATTAGCTGCGGCCTAGAAATTTAGCATTATCGATAATATTTGAAGTGTAGAGAGAGAGAAAGGCAAAGTTAAAAAACAGAAAAGAACAAAACGTTTGAAAATTGTATTTGTTTTTGAAAATGATATAATTTTTAAACTTCATTATTTGTATACATGAAACCATCATTATATATATATATATATATATATATATATATATGTGTATGTATATATATATATACACACACAGGTAGAGGGAAGAATTATTCAATACTGTAATGTATTAACTGTGACAGGATATATATGTGTGTGTGTGTATGTGTGTGTGTATGTATGTATGTATGTATGTATGGATGGATGGTTATACAGACTCCGAAGAGGCTGGTGTTAGTTTGCATCAGCAAGACTTATTATATTATATTGTAAAATCAATCGAAAGAGTAGAGTGAACTTAGTGTGGGGGGAGTGGAAAATTAAGTTTTCGGACAGAGGTCTTCTTCAGGGAAATGTTGAAAGAAGAGAGATTAATGAGAGACAGCAGAAAGACTCCGTCCAAAAACGTTGAATTTTCCACTCCCCAGGACAAGTTCACTGTTCACTTTTTATCAGTTTTACTATATGTAAGTATATGTCTGTTTGCAGGTGTCTGTCATCGTCATTATCATCAAAATCATAACTTCCATTTCTCTGTGCTTATAGGGAGGGGTTGGGCAGGATTTGTTGAGGCAGATTTTCTACATCCAGATGACCTTCTTGTCACTAATCCAAGCTGGCTAATATTTCTTCATGGCTGGACATTTTATCACAGTTGTTTTGAAAAAAGACACCACTTGTATACTGGTGACACTCATTTAAAACAATCATGTGATGTTAAGTCAGGAGACACTAATTCACACACCTACACGTTTATACACATATCCAACAGGCTTCTTTCAGTTTCCAACTTCAAAATCTACCCACAAGCTTTTGGTCATCCTGTCACTATAGTAGAAGATACTTGCTCAAAGTGCCATGCAGTGGGACAGAACCCAAAACCATGTAGTTGGGAAGTGAACTTACCATCTACACGGCCTTATCTGTACCTACACAGCTATACTTTTATTTGTGTCTGTTCGTATGAATCAATCTCTCTTTCTTTCTTTCTTTCTTTCTTTCTATCTATCTATCTTTATGTGTGTATATTATTTCCAACTGATTACCCACAACATGGATGAACCAACAACCTCAACTTCCTTTTAGAACTTTCATCAGCAGCCATATATTCGTGTTTTGTGCTTGACAGAAGTTCTAATGGGAACTTGAAACAGTTAATTCAGTTACAGAGAAAGAGCTAGTATATAGATATATAAAAAAAAGTTAAGCTTAATATTACAACATGTATTGAGTACTTATTGAATAGCTTTCTTTTAATTCATTCAACAAAGATTATTATAACTTGTACATAGGTATGTGTTTGTGTGTGTGTGTTAAAAAAAACTAGCTAAGATTAAGGTTATAGACACAGGAAAATATAGATTTATTGTACATTACATCAAATACATACATAGACACACACAAACACATATACATATAAATATATATATGTATATACATATATACATATATATATTATTGTATTGATAACATTTGGTGGCTGTTAATGAGCATCACTGTCATGCAACTAATGTTATTTGCTTCCACTCATCTATGATAAGTATGTTTGGCCATGGGGATTCATTATCTTGCTTTCACAAGGCTTTCTTTGACCTAGGACCATAGTAGAAAAATTTCCCAAGATGCTATACAGTAGGATTGTGGTTGGGAAGCAAGCTTCTTTAGCACGTAGTCATGCCTGCCCCAGTCTCAATTAGAATCTTACATGGGTGGTCACTAACCCTAATCCAGTGCTCACTATAACACTACCACCTGATCCTTGAGTGCCTTTAACATTGTTGTACACTCTCTTGTAAGTATTGTGGCCTGGCCTCACATTTCAGTGTAACTTCTTCCCTCTCTCACGTATACCTGTCTTGGAGACTGTGCAAAGTGTCATAAGCATTTCCCTTCCCTCTGACTTTGGGCTTAGTTATGTATGTATGTATGTATGTATGTATGATTTTGACCAGCAGTGTGTTTAATGAACACCACCCTCCTTACCAAGCGAGCTTGGCATTGCTGCTGGTTTAATCAACAACAGCATAGAGTTTAGACACTTTTCCTAGTTCATAAAGGTATTTTGAAATGTGACTTGAATTGAACTGTTTGGCCAATTCTCATGCAGTTTGCTTTGGATTTTCCTCAGTTACAATTATCAGAATCTCAACAGAGACAGATTTTGGTCATCCAGATTGAGGAGAGTCTGTGTGAGAAAAATTTCCCCAGAAAAAACCCAGCCAAATCATCACTGACATTTCTGAAGACTTAAAGCTTCATCTCCATACACAGAACAAATATTTCTTACTACTTCTATTGCTGAAGAGCCCCTTTTGAATTCATACAGCATGCAGTGTCTGATATGGGTCTGATCTAAACCCATTTTAAAAGCGTAAGACAAAAAAATCAATACAAATTTAACCACTTTGGAATAGAGTAATCTGCATAGAAAGGAAAAGAACAACATTAGAATATAAAAATTAATGCTTATTTTAGTGTAAGTATTGAAAAAGTACCTCAAAGTAATCATGTCAAAAATGAGACAGGACTTTCTTTCCAACCTAAAATATGCATGCATATACATACATATATGAATATCA
>NC_142953.1:4758138-4760638 GCF_046866305.1 Octopus bimaculoides
ATGTTGCTTGAACCAGAGTTGTTTAGTTGTGAAAAATATTTTTCATGAAATCATCTCTTAAACATTTGTTGGGAAGAATAAGAAATAAGAATAACAAATTTGCTGTTGCTGAGAATTCCTAACTATTCACTTAGAGTTGTTCACATTAGTTCCACATGACATACTTGCTGTTTGTGTTCTCAGTCCTTCACATAGGGAATTTCTGATTTGGCCGATGTAATTTTCTCTCCAAGTGAAACAGATTATACAGCACATTAGGTTTGCTGCTTTGCAGTTCATGTCTGCATTTATCATGAAAGATCTTTCATGGCTCCTAGATACTCCTCTGCTGCTACATTCTGTGCTACTGTCTGCATTGCAACCTTCCAGGATGGTTAAGGTGCCCCAGGTGTTGAAACCAGGCCAGTCTAAGATGTCAATTGACCGCAGTGTAAATTATGTCTTCTGAAATTTACTTCCATTCCTTTATCAAATCCAGTTGGAAGTCTTCTCGGCTGCTTCTGCCATTGCTTTAAGACTCTGGTTCTGTGTGAGTGAATGTATGAGTGTGTGTGTCTGATTGTATATCTGTGTGCATATGTGTGTGCAAAACAACTTGCAAGTTTGAGGCCAATTTTTAAAGCTATAATGATCATCTTAAAATACTGGACTGTAACAATATTTTTAAAATTAAGAATGCTGTTTATCAATTCCATTTAAAAAAAATTTTTTTCATTAAAACTTTGAGAAAATTCAATTTAAATCTACACTATTTACAGCTTATTAAACATACTTTTAATAGCTGGTCTTTTTTATCTTAAATGTTTACGTAGATTATATAGAAAGCAAACTTAAACACATCAGCTCTTCTTCCACTAAACCTAAGTAATCATTTACTTTTCTGTTTCATTCTGTCCCAGTTTCTGCAAAAGTTCTTATTATATTTATTATTATTATTATTATTATTATTATTATTATTATTATTATTATTATTATTATTATCATTTTATGGGTTTTTTTAATGCTAATTTAATCTAAATCTTATATATTAATGTTATGGATTTATCTAATATGATTCTGCCTCCAGTTATCATATTTATTGATATTTTGCATTTAGCCAACATCTTACTCCAAAACTAAATTAGATATTTGTTCTGGAAGTTTATTTTAAAATTGTTTTAATTTTAATTGTAGTGATCAGTTGGCTAATTACAAATCTCTATTGCTTAAATTTTTTTCTGTATATGATTTTTTCTCCAGTTTTAAGTAAATTACAAATAGTGATAAAATTCCATTAACCCTTGTAAGTACAAAACGTGATGAAGAAGTCACACTATTTTATGTTGTTTGAGAACCATACATAACCTTAAAAAAATTACTATTTTATAATACAATTCCTTTTGTTATTGTTGTATCTTAGATCTGTCCTTTATATATATATTATAAATGTATATATATTATATATGTGACAGGTATCTTTCAGTTTCTGTTTGCCAAATCCACTCACAAGGCATTGGCCAACATGGAATTGAACCTGGAACCATGTATTTGGGAAGCTTGCTTCTTACCACACAGCCATGTTATACATATGTATGTATATGTGTATATATATATATTTTTTTTTTTTTTTTTCTCCGTGTTTTTCTCCTTGTCTCCGTATTCTTTCTGTTGAAGAGCGTAGCTCGAAACGTCAAAGACTTTCCGTATTCCCGAGCGTCATACTAATATATCCTTTTGTTATTTACACCACCTGTCCTCGTCTGTTGTTATTATTTGTATATTCTCCCATATATATATATATATATATATATATATATATATATATATATATATATATATGTGTTACATATATTATATAGTTTATATATGTGTGTGAGTGTATGTAAAACATACATGCATATATGTATGTTTTATATAACACACACACAAATACACATACACACAGGAAAAACTTCTCAAATATTTTAAAGTTTCTCAAGCTTTTGTAGCATCTATCATATGTAGGATTTACTGTAATAACATTGGAACAGAGAGAGAGAGAGAGAAGAGAAGAGACGCATCAAAGTAGTCACTTTAATGTTACCTACTGATAGCCTCTGTTGGTAATTAGTCAGCGTAATCAGTTTTGATCTGGAATAAATTCATTTGTCATGATGTAGTGGAAAAAATATAATGCTTCAAGCAGAAACCCTTGCATGGTGAGTAATACCATCTGATGAACGAGAAGGGTTCTTTTCTTCCTCATAGCCAAACCAATTTATTGCACTTTTCAGATTCTTCAGTTGCTGTAACAGTTGTGTCATACTGCTCTGTCGTTTGCACCAAGTCACTTATCCTTAGGTGCTATTTCAATAATAGCTAGATTATCATCCTTCTATGCAGAGAGAGAGGAGAGGAAGTAGGTTGGTAGATATAGATGTATATGTATACACACACACACACGTACACATATACATATATATAGACATCAAACATTTTGGTCAATGTAAACTGAAGTCTTCCTGAAGTGCTTTATTTACAC
>NC_142953.1:4768138-4820638 GCF_046866305.1 Octopus bimaculoides
ATTCTGGTGGTGGTGTGGTGGTGGAAGTGATGTTGGCAGTGATGTTGGCAGGGGTGGTTGTGAGAGATGGGGTAGTGAGCAATGGTGGTACTGGTGGTGATGGTATGTCAGGTGATCATCATGGTGGTTGATGGTGTGGTGTTGTCAGTAGTACTGGTGGTGAATTGTATGTCAGGTGATGAGGGTCACAGAGATGATGATGATGGCAGTGAAGAGGGTGGTGGTGCTTCATGATATGTGTGTCTGATGTTGATGGTAATGCTGATTGTGGTGGTAGTGGTGGGGATGATGGTTTCGGTGTAATTACAAACTAGGAGACACAAGAAGTATAAGATTTGTTTTATGAAAGAGAAGAAATTCAATAAACCTTGAGTTTCTCTTTTCTATCTTTTCAACTTCACACAATTTTTTGAAAACAAAAAAAATAAACAGCAAAAAAAATAAACAGCAAAAAAAATTTTGCTTGATTTCCTTCTTTTTTTTTTTTTTTTGCTTTTCACTACACTCACATGGGTTTGATAGCTCTACTAATCTTTGAACTGTTCAACTGTATTTCTTTTTTTTTTTTTTTCCTTTTTACAGCTAGATTCAAGTTTATAATCCTCCTTATTCTCGTGTGAAGTCAGAAGGAATGATATTCCTTAGTTTCTCATTTTATTTTTGATTATTAACATATTTGATGGCATATAGGATGCACTTTTCCTCAAAATAAAAAATATCTCAAAAAAATTACCTCAGGTCCTGTATGCAAAGTTAGGCCGATATTACATGCTTTAATACTCTAAAACCTTTTTTCTGAATATGTGCTGCTGTAGTACGGGTGCATCTATATGCTCATGCATTTTTATGCCTTTGGCTCGGTGGTGAGAGAATCTGGCTCACAATCATGAGGTAGCGAGTTTGATTCCCAGACTGGATTCTGTATTGTGTTTTTGAACAAGACACTCTATTTCACGTTGCTCCAGTTCACTCAGCTGTAGAAATGAGTTGTGACGTCAATGGTGCCAAGCTGTATCAGCCTTTGCCTTTCCCTTGTATAACATTGGTGGAATGGAGAGGGCAGGGTGGTATGCATGGCTGATTGCTGGTCTTCCATAAACAACCTTGCCTGGGCTTGTGCCTCAGAGGAGAACTTCCTAGGTGCAATCTCATAGTCATTCATGACCAAAGGGAGTCTTTACTCTTTTACCCTATTTATATTGTCAGTAGTTCATATCCCCAAAAATGAAGCAGACTCTAAAGCATTAGAGCATTAATATTTTGTTTTAGGAAGCTAAGTGTTATAACCAGTCATATAGCGACCTTTGGTTTCACACCTGTAAAGTGCTTAACAGCATAGGCAATGCATCAGATGTTTTTTAGTCTGATGAGCAACCTATGCTGTTAAGCACTTTATAAATGTGAGACCTGTGGTCAATCTATTTCCAGCCATAACATTTAACTTCCTAATATATATATATATATATATATATATATATATACAGGGTGCAGTGGGTAAATTGTCACCATTTTATATTTTTAATTTTGTGCATGTGCATTGTTTGTTTTTGATTTTGCCGACTACACATTATGGTAGGGTCAGCTGGGCACTGTCTGTGAGAAAACCAGCACAGTGACACAATTTGCTCTGCCAGAAATTCGGAAATGACATGCTGTACTGCTTGGCATTCACACTGGAAGCTCCAATACGAACATTTCAGAGAGTTTGGCTGTGAATCTGAGGACATGTACCAAGAGTGATAAAAATCAAAAATTCAGTCAACATCATGGTGTTTGGAGTAATCACTAGTGATGGTGACATTATGCGGCCATTCATCTTCCCACATGCCCTCAACATGGAGGCCTACATCAAGTACCTGGAGGAGGTAGTGCTGCCCTGGGTGCAGAGGGTAGCTGCTGGAAGATCCTATGTCTGGCAATAGGATTCTGCATCATTCCACACAAGCAGGAGCACCCAGTCATGGCTGTCAGACAATTTCTGCAACCACATTACACCTAACATCTGCCTACCTACTCTACAATGCCATTCTGAAAATAAACAATAACATCAACTGAAATCTTGAAGCTACAAGATAATAGATAATACATGATTAATTCAAAATGATGTGAGTAAATAAGCATTACATTTGGCAGAATAATCTGAACGTTAAAAGGTTGACAGGAAAGCCATCCAGCCACAGAAAATTTGACTCAATTGATATCATTCGACCCATGCAAGCATGGAAACGTGGACTTTAAAACTATGATGATTCTACTGTTCCTCTGTGATAAGTTCACATTTACCCAAGGTGCCATATAGTGAGATTGAACCTGATAGTATGGGATTATAAAGTGATCTTCTTAGCCATACAGCCATGTACTTTTCATTATTTTAAATGAATATTGAACACTTAGATGTATTTCTTGTACTTTAAACTACTTAATGGCTTCTTATTTTAATTCAAGTCTAATTTCATAAATGAACTATCCCAGCTATTATAATTAAAAGCAAAATCAACTATAAGGCCCAAAAAATATGCAGAACCTATAATTTACTTTGGATACTTACTTAAGCTCTCTCTCTCTTTCTCTCTCTCTCTCTCTCTCTCTCTCTCTCTCTTTCTCTCTCTCTCTCTCTCTCTTTCTCTCTCTCTCTCTCTCTCTCTCTCTCTCTCTCTCTCCCCCTCTCTCTCAAAGGTTAGAGGTCATTTTACTTTATAATTTGCTAGCATTGTCAATTTTGAAACTTCACTGCATATAAAATAAGTTTTGATAATGCAAATTGTATGTGTATTTAGAAGGTAATTGCTAGTTATAGTCAGAAATAAAGACATTAGAATTTGCATTTAGTTTCCTTTGTAAAATATCCATACATAAGACATCTTTTTATATAAAACAAACCAAAATAAGCTTAAGATTGTTGTAATGATGTGAATGGTGAGGGCTTGTTATTTTTTTTTGCTTCCTTTTATGCATTTTTCTTTTCTTTTTTTTTTTCACTTAGTGCTAACTAACTAATGATACTGTTAATCTATGTTGATGAAATTCGATTTTGTATTGAACAAATCTTTGTTTTATTTTTGCTTTTTTTTAACCTTTAATAATGGTATTTTCGCTCTGGTTATTTTATATAATTTGTCTTCACTTTTGTTAAGTAAGTTACTCTTTAGAAACTGTATGGTTTCACGTTCAGTCCCACTGTGCAACACCTTGGACAAGTGCCTTCTATGGCCCTAGGCTAACCAATGCCTTGTGAGTGAATTTGTTTGATGATTACTACATTATGGTTTGATCCCCATACAAGGCAGCACGTTGTGTTCTTCAACAAAACACTTCATTTCACATTGCTTCAGTCCCCCTTTTGATTAGTGGAGAATGTTGGCCTACTTGTTTAGCCAGTGGGGTGACATCATTTGAAGGTTAAAACGAAGCAAAGTGCATTGTGACCAGTGATGTGTGACAACATCTGATAGCCTGCTTGATCACATTATCTATCTATCTGTCTGTCTGTCTGTCTATCAATAAGCATCCGGACTGTTGCCAAAGTAATGAAGCTAAAGCACGCACATGCAGAGTGAAGCCACTTGGCACAGATTGACCTTGAGCTCTGCTGTGCATGCGCACTAAGTTTTATTGTTCTAACTCACTTCTGCTGTTTACTGCATTTCTTGGAAGGAACGTGTGTAGTATTTGATTGTTGCATTGGCCATGACAGAGAAAGTTGAGCAGTGACTCTACATCAAATTTTGCCAAAAGCTTGGTGATACCTGCTCAGAGGCCTGCACAAAGTTTTCAAAAAGTTTTCATTCTTGACACAATCAAGGTCAGCTGAAAGCAGTTTTAGCACAAACTTGACAGACACGTGTCTCATACCCAAATCTTCAGTGATAATGGACTGAACTGAACCATAACCAATCTGCCCATCCTCTGATAACTCACGGATGATGATTCGACGATTTCCTCTCACAGCTGCACATACATCTGTGAGGCACATTCCAGAAAGCAGCTGCAGCAGCAGTTGTTGTAGTAGTAGTAGTAGTAGTAGTAGTAGTAATAGTAGCAATAGTGGTAGTAGTAGTAGTAGTAGGACCTGTAGATATTGTTAAGGTCTTTCTACACAAGTATTTGTTAAGCATCAACCATTTCATGTAGGTTTTCCCTAATATGTACCTAATTGTTTGGGATGTAAGGATGGTTAATACTTGATGCATTGATGAGACTATGAATAATAATAATAATGATGATGACAACAATGGTGGCGATGGTGCTGGTGATGATGATGACAATGATGTTGGTGGAAGTTGTGATGATGATAGTGATGGTGGTGGTGGCAGCAGTGGTAATAGTGGTAGATGGAGGTAAATGGTGACAACAATGATGATGGGGTGGTAATGGTGATGTCAATGGTAGAGGTGGTAGTGGTGTTGGTGATGACAATGATGATAGTGGGTGGTGGGGGGATGCTAATGACAATGGTGGTGGTGGTAGTGGAGATAGTGGTGGTAATGACAATAATGGTGATGTTAGTGAGGCTGCTACTGATGATGATAATAATGGCAGAGGTGGTGATGATGATTGCTTTTCTACTCCTCTGCTTGTCTGTAGGTCTACATGCCTGTTCTCCCTTTCTTCCTCCATCTCCTCTTCTCTCCTTACCTTATGACTGTTCTAAACCCAATTCCTACAAACTGGTCTGTATCTATGAACATTTAATAATGGCACCACAGAGAAATCTTGCTAGCACAAGACCTACAATTAATAGCATCCACCCACTTCTAGATAAATAAACAGCTACATGTTAACAAGCAGCATAGCAAAAAAGTCAAGCAGTAAACTACTTGTTTATGCAATTGAGTTACACAAAGTTGAGTCATGTATGATAGAGCCAGAAATCCATACAATACTAATATGAAATATCATTATCCATCATCATCATCACATTAATCATCATCATCATCATCCCCATCATTCTAATAAACATCATCCATCGTCACCGTCACCTTAATTATCATCATCACCATCATCGTTACTTTCATCATCATCATCATCTTAATCATTATCATCATCATCATCATCTTAATCATCATCATTATTTTTCCATGCTTGCGCAGGTCAGAGAGATTTTGTTGAGACAGATTTTCCACAGAAGAGTCTGAAGTTGTCTGGAGGCTGTGGTTGAAGCCAATGGCGATTTTATTGAATGCCTAATAAAGAAAATGCATATTCAGTCAGTCATTGCCTTGAATAAAAGAAGTACCACATCTGCCAGAGTCAAACCAATCTGGGGTTAGAAAGCTTGCTGATGTTTTGATCCCTTCCTAAAATAGTGGCATGTATTTTGATAGAGACACACATACACTCACACACAAACATATATAAATGCACACAAACACATGCAAGCACACACACGTGCATTCAGACACGCACACATACACACACACACAAATGCTTGCTCTTTTGTGAAGAGAAGCCACAATGTTTTGCTGGCAATCTTGCTACTTGCAAAAAGAAAAAGAAAAAGACATGAAATTATTAATTCATGCTATCCAAAGTATAGTTTAGATGGTTTTCTGCCAATTACAGTATTGTAAGATATCTATTGTAAACATATTGTCTGTATTAAGCTTTATATAGGCATGCATAAATGTACATATTTGCAAAACCTAGTGTACAGTAATTTGTACATAGTTTTATGTATTCGTGCATTACTGTGTATATTTGTAATACATATTGTGCATTTTAAGGAGTATATAGAGGTTTGTATACAAAAGGTAAAAAAGTATGTTTGTGTGTATGTATGTGTGTGTGTGTATATATATATATATATATATATATATATATATATATATATATATATATATGAATGTCTGTAACTATGAAATCCATTCCTACTATCATGGTATCGAAATTGCTGTCCTTTTATAGAGGGAAACCTATTTTCTTCAAAGAAAAAGGAGTTTGTTATATGATTTATAAAGATTAATTTCTGATATGGTTTATCTCTTTTATATTATCTATATATTTAGTTATTTATTTTTTTTAGCTATTTGTTACAATTTCAAATTAGCCACAGAGAGAATGGTTGACACACTTTCTTGTCTTCAAAATAAGGGTGAAAGAAATAAGAAAGGAAAAGTACACATGCATGCCCACACATACACCTACAGGCACACTCACACAAAATGTAACCCACACACAACCACACAGACACTTACAAAAGATCACTATTTTCCAGGTAATGAAAGCATCCAATCATTTTTAACTATTTACTTTGTACTGTTATATTTCTCTCTCAATCTTCTATTTTTCCATGCTCCTTCCCTCTATTGTCTATCTATCTATCTATCTATCTATCTCTTTATCTATTCCTTTATCATCTCTCTATCTCTCTCTGTATACATACACACACTCACACACACAAACACACACACACACACACATATATATAAGGGAAAGGATACATTATATAATGTAATCCAAGGTAGACTGTGTCGTAAAAACATGTGCCTGCCTTAGCTGGAATGTCTTTGAAGTGTATGTTTAGTGGAATGAGATGAAGTTTTAACTACAACCAGTAAAATAGTCTGAACCAAAGAGTGCTTTAAGATGTCAGTTGGTCAGAACCAAAAGAAACAATATATTTGTCCCTTACAAAGAAGTGTAGGTTTTTAGAATTCTTATGGTCAGGCTCAAAGAACAGCACAATTATTCATAATCCTAGCCCTATTGACTACTCAGCAAAATCATGAGTCATGCTAAATCAGCATTTTTGTTGGATGAAAAAAATATTGGTGTCAACACCTTTTGGCCATTATCTGATAAACAGCTGAGATATCTTGTGAGAATTTGTTGTTGAACCATGACTAAATGTCGAACAACATATGACATTTCTTTAAGCTTTGTTATGTTATATCATAAAGATGAAATGATATAGATTAGAATAATTGCAAGTTTTTTCTGCATACATTTTTCCTATTCATTCAATCAATTAATATCAGCATACATGAACATCATCATCATATATGTCTTCTGCCATTGCTTTGGTTCAATCTAAGCCTTGTGGATGAAATAGTGTAGACAGATACGATGCAAAAGTCTGTTGGATGGATTATACCCATAATTCCGAGGTGCAGCTATTTCACACAGTGTCATTCTGATTCTGCCTGAGAATTACATTAAGAGTGCATGTATCTGTAGAATCAAACATGGGGTATCCTGGAGACCAGTTAGTGTAAGAGAGATAATCATTTTTTGATAATACTTGGCAGGATTAGATAACTGAATTTTAAGTCAAAGAACAAGGAAGAAGACATGTCGAGTACATGGTTTTTCCCCCTTGCTTGCTTATTACAAAGATTTAAAAATTTCTGGTCTTAGGTATTGATGTGTAGCACCATTTTATTCTTATCAGAAATTGTCAGCATGACATAATCTGAGGTAAATAAATTAAACTAAATTATTTTTCAAAATGAGATGCTTGTTATAGATAGAAAATAATTACAGTTTGGAAGAGATTCATGGAATATGTACTTATTTTCTTTTTCTTTCATGCTAATTGAACGAGCAGGGATTTCACTTGATCAAATGACTGAATCCTCATCATTGAAAGTAATGGAGTTCCATTATGGTGTGTGTGTGTGCATGTGCATACATGCAGTATGCACAGATGCATTGTACATATATGTATTCAAAACATGCACATTAGTTGAGCTAATGATGCAAATCTCTATGTTCACTTGAACTGTTAGAAATAGCAACTAAATCTAATAACCCAAAATCATTCCTTCTCAAGCAAACCTATTAACAAAAGCTTTCCAAACATACTCATCGTGTTTTAGTTTTGATTCTCTCAAAATACCTAGCTGAGACTACTCTTTCAATGAGATTTT
The DNA here is from genome assembly GCF_046866305.1 of Octopus bimaculoides. Lineage (NCBI taxonomy): Eukaryota > Metazoa > Mollusca > Cephalopoda > Octopoda > Octopodidae > Octopus > Octopus bimaculoides. The sequence continues at coordinate 4,776,007 of NC_142953.1, forward strand.
CTGTTTTCTTTTTTTAATTGTCAGTTATGATTTGAGGATTGTTTGGCTGTTGTTTCTAGCAAATAGGGCAAACTGTTGCCCATGGTACTTTTTAAATAGCATGCCTAACAAAAGATTGTCTTGAATGTTTTTAGTAGTGCAGTCTACCTAATGATGATCCATATCTCATGTGGCACATTGGGTGCAGCTGTTTGGATGCTTATGGTTTGGCATGGCTCAGTGGACAATCAACCAGTTTTGGTGATGGTACATTTTGGCCCTTGAGGCAAATGCACACATGCATATGAACAGAACTATATGTATACTAAAACAGAGAGGAAGAAAGAGACATTACACATACATACAAACATAGCCACATGCTCACATGCATAAACAGAAAGAGAGAGAGAGAGAGAGGAGAAAAGGATGGAGTGAATGAGAGAAATATTAAAATGTCTTATGTCAAATAAGTCATCAGCAAATATGTAGGGCCAGATAGGCGGCACCAAAATGACTGTGCCAAAACGTCTCAAACTTATCTAAACTCATGCTCATTACTAGAGAAAAGAGATTTTCCTAACTCCTTTTCTGTTTGTGATGATGTGTGTAATGTAAAATTTTGGAAGTTGTCATGTTGAAGTACACAGCCACCTTGGAACTTGTGTGCTGTGACTATCCTCTTATTTCTTCATTGGATTTTCTTAAAACATTTTTGATTATGCAAAACTGTGTAGAGTTGCAAATTGGATAATTTTATAATAAAAAGCACCGAGGGAGGATATATTTTGCAATTAGGTAATAATATGCAATGTGCAAATTGCTCTAAAGAAATTTTTCAGCTTGTAATTCACTTGCCAAAAGATAGGCAATATGACTAACAAATGCACTATTTATGTTATGTTTGTTTTCCAAAAATACATTCAATTATCTGTAATTTGATGTATAATATACAGGGGTTCATTTATAATTAAGTATACATTCAAGGGGATTTCAAAATCTCATGTAATTTATAAAGTTTTGCTAAGAGGAAAAAATCCTTGGAACGACAATAGTTTTAAATCAATTTAAAGAGTACACACATTTTAATACTTGGAATATGGTACAGGGAATCCAATGAGCTAGTTTTCATCGATATAATAGTGATAATATTATTTATAATGATAATAATAATCCTTTCTACTATAGGCACAGAGCCTGATATTTTGGGGGAGGGAGCTAGTCAATGACACTGACCCCCAGTGGTCAACTGGTACTTATTTTATTGACTCTAATTAGATGAAAGGCAAAGTGAACCTTGGCAGAATTTAAACTCAGAACATAAGTACAAATGAAATGCCACTAAGCATTTTATCTGGTGCAGTAACGATTCTGCTAGCTTGCTGTCTTGATGATGATGATGATGGTGGTGGTGGTGGTGGTGGTGGTGGTGGTGGTGATGATGATGATTAATGGTTTCAAATTTTGGCACAAGCAATTTTAGGGGACAGAATAGCTGAATACATTGACCAGCAGAATTTGTCTTGCATCGTATTTTATTGACCACGGTGGTATGAAAAGCAGAGTTGACCACTGTTGTATCTTAACTCAAAATGTAAAGAGCTAGAACAAATACTGCCATTCATTTTTCCATGTTATATATCCACAATGAGCACAAAATTGCTCATACTTTTGTTGTCTATTGATTTTGTATTCTGCTACATAAGCTGACATATTGCCTGCCTTTCAGCAAGATCAAGAAGTACTTTATTCTGTTAATTATTTTTGTTGTTTGGCCCTATGTCACACTTGACACAACTGACCTATGTTCCAATACATCTTTATTTACATCTATGTCCATGTTGTCCATTGTGGATTTGTTTTTCTTTGTCCATTTTAATAACAATGAGTGATGTATAGAAATTTTCCTCTATTTCGAGCAGGTCGAGAAACCACATACAGGCTTCTCTCATCAGCTTCGACTTATTGTTCTGTTTCAATGTAAATAAATAAAACATGATTTCTGTGTGGATTAAAATATGAAAATCTAAAATTCTTCAATTCTTCTGTAGGGATCATATTGGGCTATTGACAATAATCCATCAGATGACCCGGTTCCATCTCGGCAGAAAAGAAGGCGACTCAATGAAAGAGTAAGTATTATTGTTGTTGTTGTTGTTGTTAAAATAAAGTTAGATATTTATATTAATGGTTTGTGAAGCTGCATGGCTCAGTGGTTAGAGTGTTGGGTTCACAATCATGAGGTAATGAGTTCAATTCCCAGACTGGGCCGTGTGTTGTGTTCTTGAGCAAGACTCTTTATTTCGCATTATTCCAGTTCACTCAGCTGTAGAAATGAGCTGCGATGTCATTGGTGCCAAGCTGTATCAGCCTTCAAGTTTCACTTGGATAATATCAGTGGTGTAGAGAGGGGAGGCTGATATGCATGGGTGACTGCTGGTCTTCCACAAATAACTTTGCCCAGACTTGTGCCTTGGAGGGTCACTTTCTAGGTGCAAACCCATGGTCATTCATGACTGAAGGGGGTGTCTTCTGCTTTAGCCTCAGGTCAACCAACACCCTGTGAATGGATTTGGTAGATGGAAACTGAAAGAAGCCTGTTGTGCATGTGTGTGTATATATATATATATATATATATATATATTGTGTCACACAGTAATTAGAGTATGATATAATTTAATGTACCCACACATTTGAAAATCCAGGATATACAAGCAACACAGTGATATTTCCACTGTAGAGTCTGTGTGTGTGTGTGTGTGTGTGTGTGTGTGTGTGTGTGTGTGTGTATGTATATATATATATATATATATATATATAAAGTGTATTGCTTCAAAAGTTCACTTTTGTCTGAACAACAGTTATGTAAAACTTAAAGTATTAATGGTTTTTGAAGTCTTTCAGTTTCAATGTAATACTATGTATTTAACTTTACCTATGGTATTTGAATACTTTTCTCTCCATCTTCGTTTACCCTTATATGCTAGCATGCACACACACACACACACACAAACACACTATTAAAAAATGTAAGAAAAACTTTTCAAATATAAGTGAAATGAAAGTATACAAAAACGAACATTATTTTCCATCTTGCTGTTAGTTTTGCTTCATTTTGAAAAACAAAAAAATTTTTCATGGTTTATTATTGTTTATATTTTGAATTGCATATAAATGGTGGCACCAAAATCTTTTAAGTGCATAGAGCCTCAATGGGTCTTAATCTGGACCTGATTATAGTACCACCACCACCACCACCATCGCCAATATCACCATTACATCACCAACACTACCATCATTCATCAACATCTACCAAATCCAACATCACCACTACTATCATCATCATCATCACCATCACTAACACCATCGTCACAAACATCCCCACTAGAACATCATCATTATCATTAAAACCACCACCACTGTCCTCAGCATTACTGCCACCAACACCATCTACAGCAACACCATTACTATCATTGCCTCCAACATGACCATCACTGCCAATAGTAACAACAACAACATTACTTCCACCAACACTACCTCCATCAGCAACCCCAACACCACCAACAATAAAAGCAACAAAAGCATCACTGCTGCCAACAACATCACTACAACTATAACTACCATTACCATCTCCATCACTAACGCCAACATCATCACCACCACAAACATCATCACCTTTCTCATTATCACTGACATCATTACTGTCAATATCCTCATCGCAGTGGCTACCAGCAACACCACTATCACCACCATCAGCAGAACTACCAACAGCACCACCATCACCATTATCATAATTACCACAAGCACAACTACCATCCCAATCACTAGTAATATTATCATTGCTATAATGGTTACCATCAACACCATGAGCACTGTTACCAATACCACCACAACCATCACCATCAAAATCACTTCCACTGCCACCATAGTAACCCCACCAACACCCCTATGAGCACTAAGCACTATTTCCACCACCATCACCACCGTCAACATTATTCTCTCTTTTGATTTAATATACTTGTGTTAATTTGTAGGATTTGTCTGGACGACATCTGTTACCATATCAACTGCACAACAGATGTGTAATTACATTATCTGGACTGGAAACATGTGTAAATACAAATATAGATTTATAGAAGGATGCTCTCCTTAGCAATAAGCACTCGACCATTAATTGAAGGTGTTATCTATTTGTTTGCTGACTTTACTAAAGAGCAAAGCAATGTGACCTTACCTAAGAAAATAAAGCAATTGGTATGGCGTAGTTTATTTGAACTCATTAGTGTTAATAGAAGCCACTATGTTCACCACAAAACTATTATATCTATTGTTTATGTATGATTTTATCTTCTCTTGAAGTGCCGTAACAGTTAATAAAATCAATTTATTCTGTTAATGATACAATAGCATTTCTAAGAAATGGTAAACCCCTACTTGTGCTCTTCCTGTTATGTTAGAGTATATTTTTATAATCCAAAAGTATTATTTGCTTTAACATGTAATTTGGCTTTTATGATTCATTGGTAATGTTGTATGATACACATTATGGAATTGTTATCTAAGGAATATCGAGTAAGTGCAGTTGTCAGTAAGCACAGGCATAGCTGTGTGGTTGTAAGTTTGCTTCCAAACCACATGGTTCTGAGTTCAGTCCCAGTATATGGCACCTTGGAGAAGTATTTTCTATTAAAGCCCCAGGCTGCCCGAAGCTCTGTGAGTGGATTTGTTAGACAGAAACAGAAAGAAGCTCATCATGTATATATGTATGTATGTATTGTATGTAATGTATGTATGCATGCATGCATTCATGCTACTGTTTCCTTACCTTGACTTCATTTGATACATTGTGAATGAATGTCACCATCATGCAAATAGTGTCCCTCATTCCCAGTCTTCCATGAAAGTATGTCTGGTCTTGGTGAAATATTACCTTGCTTAGAAATAGGTGAGGGTTGGCAATACAAAGGACATCTGGTCATAGCAAATCTACCTCAGCAATCTCATACAAGTATGAAAAACCGGACATTAACCTTTAGCATGCTGAAGGTAAATCATGTTGCTGTACGAGTTTTCTCCTCTGTAGCGGCAGGCATATTGTGTCACATTGAGAGAGAGAAAAACTCATATGGCAACATGATTTACCTTCAGTGTGCTAAAGGTTGAATGATGCTTAGGATTGATCTGTAATAACTTTGACATGTTATAGTATGACTTTTTGCTTTTATTTTGGGTTGTTTAAAATGTTTTGTTATGTGTGAAGGCCCTGTGGCCAATAAAGAGATGATGATGATGATGATGATGACGATGATCATCATCGTTGTCATTATCATTGTTATCAGTCTTCTATGTTCTTTAGAAATCAATACTCTCCATGCAAGATTGTTATTTAACTGACATAGTTGCCTTCAAATATTTTTACTTAAAATTCTAATTCTTAATTTTTCATTCATTTTTGCCCTGAAATTAAAAACGATATTTGTAAAATACATTCTTCAGATGTTTGAGAAAGGAGGGGAAAAAATATTTTGTGGAATTCCAAGTTAATATTTAAATTTCATTACTTTGCAGAAAGATTATAGATGTTTTTTGATCAGGTCTAATTCAAATTTTCAGGAAAATAAAATGCCTATGTCGACCATATAATTTTCTGGTGTTAATTAACGCAAATCATTTGAATTTCACAAAGTTAGTTTGTGTTTTTTTGTATTTTTTTTCCAAAAGTATCTAATTAGAACATTTTGATGTTTTGTTTCAGATTTTTCAATTTATTAGAAAATCTCTAAATAATAATATGTAAATGTTATTTAACTTGTTTGTAAATATAAGTATCTACTTTGTCTTTTCATTCTTTCATAATTTAGTCATATATTCGTGACAACTTTCAGTTTCTCAACTATCTAACATAAGCTTTTTCTTCATGATGCCCTCTCAACTTTGAAATATAGTGGGTTCAGAGAGAAATGAAATGTTTTGGTCATAAGGTCAATAAGTTCACTTCATGATCACATGGTTTTGAGTTTGACCCCTTAGTGTGACACATTGGCCACTTTACCACCTTCAAAAGTAGTCGATGTAATCAAAAGGAGATAAAATACATGGTTTTAGGTTCAGCCCCACCCTGCACTACTTTGGATAATTGTCTTCTACTATAGCTGTGGCTGACCAACGTCTTGTGAGTGACTTTTGTAGATTGTAACTTTTGTGAAACCCATTGTATATGTGTGTGTGTATGTATTGTTTTGTTTGTGTTCATCGCCCCACAACTTGATAAGTCATATATGTGTATGTGTATATGTATGTATGTGTGTGTGTGTGTATATATAACTTATTTTTCTAGGAACAGACATAAACTTCCTGTTGAAAAAGAGTTCATAACTCCAACTGAAAAGATTTGTCTCCCCTTACACACACTTCCTGTTTTGACGCCACACTTCCTGCTTAACACAAACTTTTAGCCCTTTTCTTAAACCTAACACAACTCTCAATTCTCATGCATCCTTATTTTTCCAACCATTATATACATGGATTACCATTGAACTTTGAAAGCTCAAAGACAATATAATGTATTGGTATATTTATTTTTTTATATATTACTTTTTAATATATTATTTTCTTCATTTTGTACTTCTTTGTAAAAAACATTTTCATTCTCCCTCTTCTTGAAAATTTGCTTCACAATGAAAGCCAGTTAGAGAAATCTTTATTAAAATATGCTTCCAGTTTAGCATTCTGCCTTATTATTATTTTTCATTTTCCTATATATATAATGGTATCAATGAGACTATTGGATATTGTTATATGTCACTGGTCACAATGCAATATGCTTTGTTTTAGCTTTTGAATGATGCCACCCAGCTGGTTAGGCAGGGTGGCATCATTACCAATATAACCCCTGATTGGAAGGCTTTTCTGTTACAAGGTTACCCATTTACAGCTGATTGAAATGGTGTGTTTTACTCCAGAACAGAACCCATCATCTGGTTTGGAAATCGGACCCATGATCTAGCGATTGTGGGTGCAATGCTTCTACCACTAGGCCACACACCTTCATGTATGTCTATATATATATATATATATATATATATATATATATATATACATACATACATATACACACTCACACATATATACACACTCAGATATATATATATACATACACATAACACATACACACACACTTCTCCCTATTGGTCACTTCTGCCACACAAGCACCAAAAACATGTGATGGCAAAGCAAGCTCATTAATCATATAGCCATACCTGTATACTAATTAATTGAAATTTTAAAAATTTGATGTAGGTAATGTGATAAGAGGAAGATGTGATTTTGTCTGATCTTTTCTAGACCTCAGTGACAACAGACTAAAACAAGTTCATTGCCAGAATACGAGTTAACATGCATAGCATTTCTTTTCCCCTTTTCACAGCCTCATATTGACATGTATGAGACAGTGAAATGTTACTAACATTACTACTATTATTAATGAATGAATGAATTAATTAATGAATGAATTAATGAATGAAGTATCTCAGCAATTCTAATTAGAATAAAGAGAATGAAAAAAATATGGGAACAAAATAAAACTGCTATGAACTGAATATCAAACTCTCTCCCCTTTTAACAACTTTTAATTAATTTGTGCTTTGATATTTATAAAAATGTTGTCTTAATGATGATGCTTTGTTGATTACAGTAATTAATATGCCCGTATTTTTAATTTTTTTTTTCTTTTTTCTTTTGCCTATATTGCAGCTTGCAATTTTTTTTTTTTGTGTCACTCACACCTACTCATCTCTCTCAATCTCTGTAACATACACACATCTATAAACATATCTATCTATCTATCTATCTATGTCTGTATATATATGTGTGTGTGTGTGTGTGTGTGCGCATTTAAACATCTAAATATACTGGAAACAACATAATCAGTATCTAGACGTATTAACATAGTAGTAGTAATAATAATAATAATGATAATAAAGTAATATAAATAAAATGTCAATAGTTTTGATGCATGACTTTTTGTCCACCCATACATATGTAGGTGCAGGCATGGTTTTGTAGTTAAGAAGCCTACCTCCAAACTGAGGGGTCTTGGGTTCAGTTCCCCTCCATGGCACCTTGGGCAGGTGTCTTCTATTTCAGCCCCAGGCTGACCAAAGCTTTGTAAGTGGAGTTGATTGACTGAAACTGGAAGAAGCCAGTCGTATACATTGACATGTGTGTGTGTGTGTGTGTATCTATGTCTGCACATGTGTATGCTGGTTTGTTTACGTTCCTATAGCATTAGCAGTTTAAAGAGAAGAGTCCAAAAGAATAAGTACCAGCCTCTAAAACAAAACAAAAAGCAATGGTTGATTTGTTCTACTAGAACCCTTCAAGGCAGTGACCCAGCACAGCGACAGTTCAATGAGTGAAACAAGTAAAAGATAAAAGATTCCTTTCCCTCTTGTTTGTCCCTATCTTTTCTATTTGTTTTATGTAGATGCACAAATTATTTAACTATTTCCAATAATCAATCAGATCTATCTAACTGACCTAGGAAGGGCATCCAGCTATAGAAACCATGCCAAAACAGATATGGAACATGGGCAGCTCCTGTCAAACCGTCCGACTCATACCAGCTTGTAAAATAGACATTAATTGATGATGATTATTATTATTTTGAAAAAAAGTGCATTTTTAAATGCTAACAAATATGGTATGATATTTACTCATGTACAAATCATAACCCTAATTTAGTGTTAAATCCTGGTACAATTTTTTTCCCCTTCACCTTCATAGTTTTAGATTTGCCCCATGTTTAAATTGCACCCCTGTTTCTTCACTTAAAATCGAGTATAAAATATTGTGACTTATATACAAGTAAATATGGTTGGTGGGAAGCTCCCAGACAACACAGTGTTTTTAGTTTTCATGTTGAGTTTTAAGATTTATTATGTTTTCAGAAACAGAATATATGTAAATGTTATAAGTTCAAGTAAATATTATGAATTAAATTTTTTTTTATTTTCTCTGTTTTCTTAAAAAATACATTTTTGCAGAAATTTATAGTGTAATGGAATTTCATTTTCTTTAATTATATTTCTTCTCCATCATATTATTATTATTATTATTATTATTATTATCATCATCATCATCATTATTATTATTATTATTATTATTATTATTATTATTACTACTACTATTATGGTGGTTAGCAGGCAGCATTGTTAGCTCACTGGGCAAAATGCTTAGCAACATCTCGTCCATCTTTACATTCTGAGTTCAAATTCCGCTGAGGTTGACTTTGTTTTTCATCCTTTCTAGGTTGATAAGTATCAGTTGAGCACTGGAGTTGAGTTGATTGACTTATCCCCTCCCCAAAAATTGCTGGTTTTGTGCCAAAACTTGAAACCACTATTATTATTATATCCAGGAGTTTTCTCTAATTTTCTGTTTGTTTGTTTTAATAGACTTTCATCTTATAAAATGATAAAAAAAAAAAAAAAAAATTTGTTGGTAGATCAAGAGAAACAGGTGGAACTCTATTATGATGAAATATGCCAGAGGAGAGTGACAAAACTGACAAGGAATAACATGGGAATGATTTATTGAGTAAGAGTTCAATGTGGGTCTTATAGACAAACAGACTTTCGGCAGGCAAAGACTGTATTTGGTTGGGGGAAATGTATGAATGAGTCTCCCTGTGTGGGATGAATTGGTTAAAAAAACTTGAAGGTGCTGAAGAAAGCTATTATGTGTTTTTGTGCCTTTGGCTGTCACCCACCTCCCCACTATTTGACAACTGGTTGGGAGAAGGAACAAAAATGTGATAAACTATACCTTGAAAAAAATCAGAGGTGATGATCAAAGTTGGAATGCCTTTAAATATAGTTCTGCTCAATTTGGGATGACTTGGGGTTAAAGAACAACACTAGAATAAATGGTGATTTTCTCTCGTTTTTAAAGTGTTTCATGAAGACAGTAATAATAAAAAGAACTCATTCCAAAAGACATTTATAGCAAATCTTGTCCTGCTTAATGTCACACCTGAAAACAAGCGAACATGACAGTTATTATAACATCTCAAATGAAAACTCATGAATATTGCTACATTAAAATATACTTTTTCTGTGTAATGCTGATAATTCAGTAAGTCAATCAATAAATTAATGCACAAACACACACTCACGCACACACACACATATACAGGCATGGATGTGTAGTTAAGAAGTTTGCTTCCCAACCTCATGGTTTCAGGTTCAGTCTCACTGTGTGGAACCTTTTACTATAGTCTTGGGACAACCAAAGCCTAGTGAGTGAATTTGTTAGACAGACACCTAAATAAGCTTGTCATATATATATGTGTGTGTGCGTGTGTGTGTGTGTGGTACTGTCTTCCTGTCTTGACATCACATTATTATTGTAAGTGTCACTGCCACAAAGGAGATCTTCTGTGAGAAAGCTAGAGTGGTTTAAGTCAGCGCTAGAAGAAAAACAACCATCTTTACTTTCAAGACAAAAAGGTGTTCTTCCATCAGGATAATACTTAGCCACATACAGCAAGGATGACATTCCAAAGGCTGGAGCAGTTTGAATGGGAAATGATCCCCCACCCACCATATATGCCAGACATTGCTCCATCTGATTATCGTTTATTCCTCAGTCAAAGATGCTTCTTCCATGACCACCCTGCCCTTTCATGTATCTAGTTTAACAAGTTGTTGCTGCTTAACCTCAGGTCTGCCTTTATCTAGCAAACCTTTGGTCCAAAAGACACTCCTCCCATGACAATCTCATCATTTCTCATATCTTGAACTACATGTCCTTCCATTTATTCTGCTAGTAGCATCTAGTCTGAGCAGAATTTGGCTAACACTAAACATGTTTGAGTGAACAAAAGACTTGTTACTTCAACACACTGACAAAAGTGATCATCTTAAACAGGAATATCTAAAGAAATATTTTATTTAGCCTGTTATATATATATATATATATATGTGTGTGTGTGTGTGCACGCACTTCTGTGTGTTTGTGTCTGTTCCCTACTGCTTGACAACTGGTGTTGGTCTGTTTATGTCTCCACAAGTTAGTGGTCTGGCAAAAGAGACTGACAGAATCATTACCATTTAAAAAAAAAAAATAAGTACTGGTGTTCATGCATTTGACTAACCCCTTCAAGGTGGTGCTCCAGCATGGCTGCAGTCCAATGACTGAAAGAAATAAAAGATAAATGATGTACTGGAGTTGATTTATTTGACTAAACCCATCAAGATGTTGTCCCAGCATAGCCACAGTCATTGACTGACTGAAGTAGAAGATAAAGGATTAAAAGAAGTACTAGAGTCGATTCGTTTGACTAAACTTGTCAAAGCATTGTCCCAGCATGGCCACAGTCCAATGACTGAAACAAGTAAAATATATAAAAATTAAATCAATATGACCCAAGAAAAATTTACAAAGCAAAAGTGATGGATTCATAATTTAAATGGAATTAGCTCGACATATCAAATTAAAACTGCTTCAAGAGTAACTGATATACGAGAATCTTTGATAAAAATTAATTGATAAAGGGTTAATGTAAATATTTAATTTTAAATTGAAATCAGTCTGCATTAAAATTAAAATTGTAAAATATTGTTTAAAAGTCCTTTGAGTATTTTCATTAAACATATCGTTTGTATTAAATATTTTTAAGAATATAAATCTCTTATCTGCAAGAAAATTTAATTGCTTGTAATAACCACTGTTATCAATGCATATCAATGTTTTGGGTTTATTATTGTTTTTTTTTTATTTTTCATTATGTTTTCTTCTAATGCTTTTTGTTTTGTAATTCTTGTTCTTTTATTAATTGAGAAACTGTTTCATATTTTTAATCATAGATAGCTAGATAGACAAATAGATAGAGAGATAGATTGATAGATAGATAAAGAGAGAGAGAGAGAGAGAAAGAAAGAAAGAGAGAGAGAGAGAGAGAGACAGATGGACTGATAAAGTGATAGATAGACTGAGTTATATATATATTTATGTATATGTATATCTAGAAAACATGTAAACGTGTATGTAAATACAATTGTATTCACATACATTTTTTATAGATAGATAGATAGATAGATAAATAGATAGATAGATAGATAGATGCAGGTATGGTAATATGGATTTGGAGTTCACTTCATAACCATATGGCTTCAAGTTCCATGTCACAGCATGACACCTTGAACAAGTATCTTGTACTATAGCTGCAGGTTGACCAATGCTTTGGCAATGAAATTGTAAGATAGAAGCTATATGGAAGCTTGTATGTATGCGATGCATCTGTGTGTATGCACACACACACACACACAATGGCTTGCAAAAACTTTATAGTCTGCTTAATAACACACAATATTAATTTAATATGTAAAATTATCCAACATGAATGAAAGTTTGTCTCAGTATTTTTGTGACTCTCCTTGAACTAATATCATGGCTTTTAGCTAATTAGGCTTGTATTTGATTACATTATCAATGAGAGAAAGATACATATTTATCTACTCTTTGATCAATGTTTCTTTTATCTCTCTAATTGATGTAATTTTCAGCAATCTTGCTCTCTGCATTCTGTCAAGATATTCCAATGTGTGTGTTCTACAGGATTAAGATCGAGGGCTTTGAACAACCCATTTCAGAGATTTGTTTCTGCAACTTCTTTTCCTGAGCTTGTGATACCTTGCTTCTATGACATGGTGTTCAATCTTTTTTCTGAAAATATAGTTGTTTTATCAATTCCTTCATTGGAAAAGGTGGGAAAAAAATGACACCTTTCAAATATTTGATTGTATTCTGGATCACTTAAACCAGTCATATCCACCTTAAATATCTAACCTGATTTATGTTCAAACAAGCCAAATCTGGCCTCTCACACCTATCCTACAATGTCATTTTAAAGCTAAACAATCTCGTCAAAATCACTAAGCTACAAGATAAAGCATGATTAATTCAAAACATTGTAAATAAATAAGCTTTACATCTGACAGAATAAACTGAATGCTAAAGGGTTGAATGATTTTCAACGAAAAGGAGCAACAAAAGGAGCATTGACATTAAATGATGGTGAAGATGATGATGATGATGATATATATATATATATATATATATATATATTTTTCCTGTCTTGGTTTGTGTTTGCCACCTTGGAATCCTCTGTGTAGTGGGTTGATCCACTACTCAGGAAGAGACTATTCTAGAGTACGTTCTGTCTTATCTTCGAAACGTCTAGTTGGAATAGAGACAGCTGATGAAGGGATATTCCAAGTGGCTTTCCGTTTTCCTATGTGTTCGTTCCGTTGTCTGTAGTTCATTGTTCTAACGTCCTGTACCCTGATATGCATATATATACACATGTAGATGTAAGTATGTACATATATGTGTGTATACATGTATATATATTCTTTGTATTATTTTATATATATGGTGTTGCCATCCGGTTTCACCAGTCCTCAGTCAAATCGTCCAACCCATGCTAGCATGGAAAGCGGACGTTAAACGATGATGATGATGATGATGATATATATATATATATATATATATATATATATATATACACACACACACACACACACACACACACACACACGTGTGTGTGCACAACATACATGTGTGTAGGTATGTGCATACATATGTATATGTACCTGTGTGTTTTCTCGCACATCCACCCCACACACTTGACACCCAGTGTAAGTTCATTTATATCCCTATCAGGTAGCAGACTGGTAAATGAAAAGCTTGACGGATTAAGTACCTGGATAAGTTTGATTGACTAAGAGTATCCCAGCATTACTGTGGTCCAAATTACTAAGGCAAATAAAATAATGTGTGTGTGTGTGTGTGTGCACGTGTGTGTGTGTGTGTGTGTGTGTGTGTGTGTGCACACATAGATTGTATTTGTAATGTGTGTGTTAGCTGGTTGAATGTTTTTTTCTGAAAACCCTGGCTTATCCAGATTGTCACTTAGGAATTTATTAACATAACCATGTGTATCAATTCCATTGGTATAAACGTGAATTTATAATCTGGGTACAGAAGCTAAAGGTTTTCAAGCAGTTGTCCATAGTTATCCTCTTTAACTTTGATTTTTGAAGAGATATGGGCATGTGTGTGTGTTAGAGTTTAAATCTATTAAAATTTATGGTTATGGTAAAATACACTTTGCCAAAGTATTCCATATAGGGATTGAACCCAGAACCATGTGGTTGTTAGCAAACATAACCACACATTTGTACATATGTGTTCCATACAATGTAATGACACCTGCTTTCCGAAACCCTCACCTACAGTTATGTCTTCTCCCTAAATATGAGATACAGGTTGAAATTATTATTTTCAGATTTGTATGCACACAGGAAATTACTGTGTACATAATTGTTTTTTATTTATATATTTTGCCACAGTGAAAAATTTTCACATGACATCAATTTAAATATACATACAAACATCATAAAATTATTCGAAACATTAGATTTCTGTGTTGCCCAAGGAGACAACAACATAAAACAATAAAAGAATACAATGATGCGTGTGTATATATATATATGTGAATTATTATAATGTTTTATACTACTATGTATATATAAAATATATATACATATATATATATATATTATTAAAGTAAGTTATTTACATATATATATTTATAACTTGTATATGTGTGTGTATATATATATGTATGTGTGTGTGTGTGTGTGTGTGTGTACATATAATGCTTAATGTCAAATGAATGAGAAAAATGTGCTCAATACATGTAGAGTTTATAATTTATATATGTGAGTGTGTATATATATATATATATATATATATATAAGTGCCAGGGAGGCGACGTTGGTAACGATCACGCTCAAATGGTGCTATTTACATGCCACTGGCATGGAAACCAAACAGCTGCTCTGGCAACGATCACGCTCGGACAGTGCTCTTAGTCCTCCACAGGTACAGGTGCCATCACAATTTCGCTTTCGCTTGCCCCAACAGGTCTTCGCAAGCCAAGTTTAGTGTTCAGTGAAAGAGATGTTGGCATGGGTGCCAGTCGTCAAATTTAGTTTGATTTCGATTTCACTTGCCTCAACGGGTCTTCACAAGCGGAGTTTAGTGTCCAATGAAGGAATGGTACACATAAGTGGGCTGGCTGCATCCCTGGCAGAGGCCTTGGATTTTGGTCTCACTTGGCTATATATATATGCATGCAGGTGAATACATACATATATGCACATAGGTATGTATATACATACACAAAAAAAAACAGGCTTTCTGCGGTTCCAACTACCAAATTCACTCAGATGGGGTTTGTTGGCCCAGGGCTATAGCAGAAGATACTTACCCAGGATGCTATACAGTGAAACTGTTCCTAGAATCTCTTGGTCATGGAGAGAACTTCTCAATCACACAACCATGGACCCAAGCCAAACCAGGACTAAAAACATATTAGAATGTTAATAGCGATTCATTTATCATTTTAACAATCAACTAAATTTATGATTATCAATTAATTGCCATAATTAATATAACGATATAATAGTGCTGAATAGAATTAGTTTCAGGGCAATAATCTTTGTTTTAATTTACATTATTTCATTTTATTGACTTTTCTCAATTGCAAAAAGATTTTGTGCATTAAATACATTAACCTCTGCTTCTGATGTTGCTACTACTGCTGCTGCTTATTTCCCTCTTTTTCAATTTTTGTTTATACCTCTTAATTTTAAATGTATGATAAAAAATTTAGATTACAAAATCATTATAATCATCATCATCACCATCATTTTAGCATACACTTCTGTATGCTTGCATGGACTGGAAGGAATTGATTGAGGCAGGTTTTTTGAAGCTGGATGCCCTTCCTATCAACAACCCTCACCTGTTTCTGAGTAAGGTAGAGACAAATATTAATCCAAGAAGATAGATTGGACTGGCCTTATTACAAGTTACTATAATTGTTTCAACGCATCATCAGTTGTTCATTGCTGAATGTTACATAAATAATCGCAATATTGTATTACTATAATTCAGCAATAGCTGTATACATGCATATCCTTTGTTGACCTGGTGATAAGTTACCAAATTTTTAGCAGCAGATTCACTAAGCTACCAAGAATTTCACTCCAAGTCCTGCATACAAAGTTCCAGTATTGGCAACAGAATATTTATTGCTTCATTATGAAGGCCTGAAATATATCCTTAAGTTAACAGAAATTTTGTAACCTAAGGAAGCCAGTGCTAACTTGCAATAGCAAAAATCAATGAATGTAAAGTTCAGAAGATTGTAGAATGTATTTGTCATGAGGCTGTCTCTAGCCCTTCACTTGAAAATGAGGTGAAGCTGAGAAAAACCTGCATAACCAGCCCATTTAAGAGTTCCCTTCAATCATTGGATAATAAACTATGCTGGCAAGTGAAATCATTGTCATGGCCAATGACAGTACCGCCTGATTGGCACCCGTGCCAGTGGAATGTTAAAAGCACCATTCGAGCATGGTTGTTGTCAGTGCTGTCGGACTGGCTCCTGTGCAAGTGGCACATAAAAAGCACCATTTGAGCATGGTCGATGCCAGTACCACCTGAATGGCCCTTGTGCCGGTGGGACATAAAAGCACCCACTACACTCTTGGAGTGGTTGGCGTTAGGAAGGGCATCCAGCTGTAGAAACTTTGCCAGATCAGATTGGAGCCTGGTGCAGCCTTCTGGCTTGCCAGCCCTCAGTCAAACCGTCCAGCCCATACCAGCATGGAAAGTGGACATTAAACGATGTTGACGATACATGTGTGTATGTATTTATGTGCATATGTGTGACTGCAGGCATGTATGCATGTATATATGAATGTATAGCAGGATCTCTGAATACAATATACAGTTTCCGGGGGTTTATATAAGTTCTACCTAGTTTTCTGTCAATGACAATTAGACAATATCAGGTTGTGAATAACAAAAGAAAAGAAAATCCAATGAAGAAATTTGTTTTAGTTGTTTACTGATTTGATGTTCTATATACTTGATATCTAGTTTATATTTATGTATGCATTTATGTGTGTATGTTTAAAAGGGGAGGTGAGAATATATGTAGCCAGTTGGTTAGTCACTATTGTTGCTATCAGAAATGGGTGTTAACCAATATGTCAGCAGTCGATAACGGTTTCTGGTGAATTGGTTACATTCAACAACAACAACAACACCACCTACTACTACCAATAATAATGATTATGATGATGACGACGTTGATGATGATGCTGGTTTCTTCTATAATACCACTATTATTATTAGTATTACTACCAATATTGTTACTGCTACTACTTCTACAACCACCACGGCTGCTGCTACTACTACGACAACTTCTGCTCCAACCACCACCACAGCTACTACTAGTATCACTACTACTACTACTACTACCACCACCATCACTATTACTACTGCAGTAACAACAGCAACAATAACAACAACAACAACACATTTTAACAACTGTTATTTGTTACAAAACTTAATTCTCATAAAAGGAAGAATATTTAGTTCAGTCTGACTGACTTCTTTCTGTGGTTCCTTAGATCTTCTCTCTGCTGTTACCCTTTCTCCCCCTCTCTCTCTCTCTCTCTCTTTCTCTCTCTCTCTCTCTCTCTTTCTCTCTCTCTCTCTCTCTCTCTCTCTCTCTCTTCCCCTCTCTCCCAGTTTCCATCATGCTCCTCTTTATGTTTATCTCTTCTATCTAGCCTCTTCATTAGTCCTATTCTATTTACATTTATATGTGTGTATATATATATATATATATATATACATACATACACAGGCACACACATACTCATATAATATGAATATACTTATGTGTATGTAAACAAACTTACATAAATGTTATACATTTATAAACAGCAAATTACAAATGTATACATCTTTGTATAAATACCTAAATTCAAAATGCATACATGGGCACATATGTACATCTGACTGTCTGTGAGTATATATATATGTGTGTGTATGCGTAAACACACATATACATTTATGCTTATAACTATATATATCTTTATGCATATATATATATTTGCATACATGTACACATACAGTTAGATGTTTATATGCATACACACACACACACACACACACATTCATTTGCTGCTGTTTCACATTGATTTCTTATCCCACTCAGCATCTATTGTTTGCCAACTCCATCCTAGTGAATACTGCTAAATTCTTCGCCAAGGATCAAGTGGGTTGCACAGATTCAAAACAATTGCATCCAACCATTGCTTTACTCTTCAATAATGAACTTTAACTATAAACAATATCTGCAATTTTTCTGGTATCTTTGCTTCAGTTCCTCTTTCCTCTTCCACTCAGTCTGCCCTACTGCATCCGCCTCCCTTTTGATTGATGCTTCAAAATGAGACCTGACTTCATAGCATTTTCTTTCCCTTTTTCGCTTTTCTTTGTTAGAGAGAGAGAAAGAGATAGAAGTAAGAGTGGAGTTTTGAGGGTCTTTATTTTTTTATTTTTTGTAAAGTTATTCATCATCATCATTATTATTATTATTATTATTACTATTATTAGCGCAGCTCATTATTCCACCTCATTTCATACGTTAAATTTTTCTGAAGTGTAAACTAACAGAAAGTAGGGCTTTTGTGTTTCATTTTTGCTGAGGAAAGGGAGCCAGATAGACAGACTCTTTGGTGGGTGTTTAGGAATTTGAGAATTGTTTAGAGATAGTTTTAAAGATGCGGTGTTTTCTGAGGCAGTAAAATGTAGATTTATTTAGATCAGTGCTGGTTCTGTTTAAAACAAAAAGATTAAAAGTTACAGGGACATAAACAAACCAACACCAGTTGTCAAGTGGTGGTGGAGACACACACACATACATTAGGCTTTTTTCAGTTTCGTTGAAACCCGATACAGCTCCTCAGCTTACCAGTTTTCAGTCAAACCAGCCAACCCATGCCAGCATGGAAAGCAGATGTTAAAGATGATCAGCACTAGACAATAACACAAGGCACTTGCCCAAGGAGTCACACAATGGGACTGAACCTGGAACCATGTGGTCGGGAAGCAGTCTTCTTCCCACACGGGATCTGTGAGTGTGTTTATTATTGACATAACGACCTTCCTAAAATACAATACAGTACAGCTTGCATCCATAAAATTCTTCCTTCTTCACATAGTGTTGGAGAAGTTTAAAGAACCTATCTTAATGGCATTAAACATGACTGTCTGTCCACCCCTTATCAATCTTCACAGCCCATCCTTAAACTCCTAATGTGAAACAATGATCTAATGTGTCACCACCTCCACCCTTGTTTTCTTAATGTGGTTTAAAATGAAGCTTTTAACAAAAAAATAAAGCAACATCTTCAAAATATCCAAGCAGGGCATACTGGAACCTAATGGTCAGGATTAGGCTTTCATTTCCAACAAATAGCGATTAAATATGATAACCAAAACATCAAACATTACCGGTTATTGTAAAACACAACTTCTGAAAAAAAGTTGGCTGGTTACAAATGATTTGATAAAAAAGAAAAAAAAACAGTTTTTGAATGACCATAAAAATGTTTGTTTGTGACTGATGAGTAAAAGTAGGATAATATTTAAATTTAACTATCAGACAAACACAAGATATTACGTAAACAAAAAGAAAGTTTACATCTTTATTTTATGAAATCGATACATAGGGACAGACTAAGGCCACAAAGTGTTCAATAGATAATGATGTTGATTATGTAATGATGATAATAAGGAATAATAGTGGTGGTGGTGGCATTGGAAGTATGATGATGATGATGACATTTTGGAATGAAAGTGTGTATATGCACAAAAGAATTTGGAACCACTCTGTTTGATAGTTAATGTGAACATGTAAATGTTGCAACAAAAATATATAAGCTGGGGCGGCTCTGCCTTGTAGGTTTTAGTCTAACAAATACTTATTTTTGAATTTAGTACTTATTCCATCGGCCGTCCGTTGCTGAACCAATAAGTAACATGGACATAAACAAACAAACACTAGTTGTCAAGCACTTGAAAGCCATAAGACAAAGACATACATCTGCGCACACACACACACACACACACACACACACACACACACACACACACGCACACACACACACTGGAAGCAGTATTAACACCAAAAGGTAATCTTTATATCCTGCTCAACATGAATGCCCTGTTAGAACATTTTATATATATAGTACTTTTTTTGTTGATTCTACTGCTATTGGATCTCTAAAGTAGCACTCAAATAATTTGAACTTACTCTCTGATATCTTTACTGAGGACCATGTCATCAGGGTAAAGTGTCTATCTGTTTATTTAACTCATTTTCTCTCTCTCTCTCTCTCTACACACACACACACACATATATATATAAAATATGAGCACTTTTCACATGTACACACAGACATACATGCTTACACACACATGTAAGTGAAGGCACTTGGTCCATTGGTTAGGGTGTTGTGCTTGGGATCATAGGATCATGGATTTGATTTGTGAATTGGGTGGTGTGTTGGGTCCTTGACCAAGACATTTCATTTCACATGACACTGGTATGTTCAGGTGTAAGTGAGTATCAGCTTAGTGATGGTGCAACTCTCTCTCCTTTCAGTTATTTTTGATGTTCCATTGGATCCAGGATAGGAGAAATGAAAGCATGTCTATGTCTTCTCATAAACACCTAAAACAATTAGCAAAAGCATAGTACATACTACCAACTCATACTTGCTTGTGAGTGATACCTATGGTTTTACATATGACCTACATGTTAAATATATGTATATATGCATGTACAAATACACATATATAATGCAACCAAATTTCTTCTACACCAATGCATCTCTGATAACCACAGTTTTATTGATTCAAATTTGCTAAGTACACCTCAAAACATCTTTTTCTGCAGCTGTTTGTTCAGCGTGGGAGACTATTCATTGTATTTATGATGAATACCATCTTCAACATAAATGCTACAACTATAAACCATGTTAAATAACTGGTTGTTCTTCTATTACTATTCATTGAAGTAATCTTTTATTCGAAACTGTAGCAATATTTGCCTTAAACCTGAATTCATCATGCAGAGAAGTACTACAAACAATATGTCTGGACATGACAACAACATCAGAGAAAAATAATGTAGGATGAAAAAAAAAAGCTAAGCAGAATCTGACAAGTTGTAGGAGAAAGCAAAATTATAAAGTACATTTTTCTTTTCTTGGAGTTATGAACTCAATAATGACATGTAATTGCTATAAATGGCCCAGAAATAATGATGCCTCAGTTAGTTATATGAATGGGATGAAAATATGAGACAAACTTCACACTCAGCTAAATTATTTCATGACAAAAGAATTATACCAATAGGCAACATTTGAATATAAGAAGAGGGTTAATTGCTGTAATTTTACTCTCACAAGTGAAAACAGGAGGCAAATAACAGCACATGAACACATTCCCGAAATACGTTCCTACAGCCTGTGTGACAACAGAGCATACACCAACTCCCACTAGGTTACCTTGTGGTAAAGCAGACTAACCACATTTAGCTGTCAGTGACCACAGCAGCTGTCAGGATAAAAAGTATAAGTAGAAAAGCTCAAAATATAAGTAATTAAGGTGTATTATTTATGAAATGGTGGTGTCCTGGCTGAATCATTAGTGTATTGGACAAAATGCTTTCTACTGAGTTATCTGTGTCACATCTCAGCTCCTTCTAACCACTTACAGATGCAGCACTTTTCTGAACTCATACTCATTCAAATATTGTTGCCAACTATGTACATCCTGTAAAGTTTGACATCTGCAGCTTTCCATACCAGAATATTCTTTTGTTTCAAATGATCCCAAGTGCACCAATCCCAAAAGGTAACACGCTTTTGAGGCTCTATAGCTGCTCCATTAAGCTTGGATCAACATAGCTTTTTCTCTCTACTGTTATATTCATAAGAAATCTTTTTTCTTCATCTTGATGTTCAACATCTGGCCTAATTCTGTTCACTTCTACACTCATTGTCTGGAAATTGTACTTCACTGCTGTCTACTTTTCACCCTCTCCACAGTTCAATAACAGCACATTTATTATTATCATTATTATTATTATTATTATTATTATTGATATTATTAAGGCAGCAAGGTGGCAGAATCATTAGCACGCTGTCTTTTGGATTTGGAACAGGAGAGAAAAAGACTATTGATCTGCAGTAAGACTATCAGTTTATATGGCATTACTTATCAGACATGAACAAATAGCTACATGTTTACTGCAAAAACATTGAAAAATAGACAAAAGTATTTGGAGATAATAGAGGAAGATCATCATTTAACATCCACTTTTCCATGCTTGCATAGCATGAGTCAAACAAAATTTGTTGAGGCAGATTTCCTATGGCCTGATGTCCTTTCTATCACCAAGCAAGGTAATATTTACCCATGGCCAAATGTTTTTTCACAGAAGACTGGAAATGAACAACTTTACTTGTATGATGGTGATACTTGTTTACAGACATCACATGATGTCAAGACAAGGGTACACACACACACACGCACATGCAGACACTCTCACTCACACACTGTCATAGATATGATGGGGTGTTTTTCAGTTTTTGTCTATCGAATTTGCTCATAAGGCTTTGTCTTGCCCAGGACAATCCCAGAAGACACTTACCCAAGGTACCGCACCATGAGATTGAATCCGAGACCACAAGCTTCTTAATCACACAACAATACCTGCAAGAGCATCATCATCATCATCATCATCATCATCAATTAACATCCACTTTCCAGTTGTCTGTTGTGACATGGTTTCCACGACTGGATGCCCTTCTTAATGCCCAAAAGATTTCATAAATTGACAACCATGGTGCTATCTGAGAAATTTGACCATCAGAATAGTAAAAAAAGATTAACAAGTAATCTTGTCAAAATTGGTCTGTAGCTTATTAAAAGATGAAGAGGTAGTCTCTAAAAATATTGAGGCAACTTCTCTGGTGGGAAATATAGAATGAGAAAATGGAATTTAACAAGGATGCAACGTATTGAGAAGAAATCTGAATGAAGTATTTTCCCTCCTTTACACTGAAAATACACACTTGTGATTGATGATATCTTTGAGACTGTAAAACAAAATCTTCAGGATAGGTAAGTAGGTAAGCATAAAAGCACCAGGAAGAGACTTGATTGTTGGCTACTGGTACTAAAAACTGACCTTTTATTGGGAGTATCTTACTGACCTTTATGAGGAAGACTGTCGATATACAAACACACTTATGCACACACACACACACATATGTATTGTGGTCTCTCCTGTGGTAGATGACAGATGGGAGCTCTGCAATTTCTTTTGCTGAACAAACTGCACAAGTGGTTTGTTTATAGTGATCAAATGTTAGTGATGTACATTAGTTCACTCCCTCCATCAAATCAACATTGCCTATATAATGGTGCACAGTGTGCCACATGTCAGATGTTGAACTGATTGCAGAGTAACATGAAATGAAGTATTTTGCTCAAGAACGCAACACACTGCCTGGTCTGGGAATCAAAGCCGCAATTTCATGGTTGAAGAGTTTAGTCAAACAAAACAACCTCAGTATTTAGAATTTTTTTTAAAGTCTGATGCTAATTCTATCAGCCTTTTTTGCTGAACTACTAATTTTATGAGGCTGTAAACAAACTAACACCAATTGTCAACTGGTGAAGGCAAACAAATGCAAACATACAGAAAGAGAATGTGTCTGTCTGTGCGCATGTGAGAGAGAGAGAGCAAGCATGTGTTAATATATGGGTGTGTATATGAGAGAGAGAGAAAGAACATGCATTGGTATATGGGTGTGTATATGAAAGAGAGAGAGAAATGATGTAACTGTCTAAATGAATGAGTAGAGAAATTAATTAATTTTTGTAGGCAGCAAATTGTAAAAATCATATTTTCTATATTTATAGATTTTTCATTTTAATATCTTACATATAAAATATTTAAAAGTGATGTCATGATTTCTTCATTTTTATGCACTCTTTTCCTTTTTACTTCTTCTCCCCTCCTCCTCTTCTTCCTCACAATGAAATATTTTCTTCATAATTTGAAAAATCTGAAGCAAGCTGAAAAAGATTCATTTTTAAAACCAAAAGCACGAATTTTATACGTTTTTACCCTTATTTGTCAAGATTTTCAAAAAATTTCAACTACATAATACACACACACACACACACACACACACTTCTTTGTAATTCACAAGGTTTAATTAATTATTTAATTAATTATTTAATAATAATACTAATCATAATAAAATTAATAATAATGTGGATAAAAAAATCAATTATAATTCTCATGCATTCTTTCTGCTGCATGTAATAAAATTATCATCATCATTAATGATGTTGTTGTTGTTGTTGTTAGTGGTAGTATCATCATTATTATTACTACTGTCATAATCATCCAGCTCATCATCATCATTATTATTATTAGTTTGTTCATTTTTTTAAAACCTTCATTTCGCTTGTTTTGTCAAAAACGGAAGTAAGAAGTTTGTCTCTGTTGTTAAGACAAAGAAGTAAAAAAAGAAAGAAAGAAAGAAAGCACGAAAACGACACCCACCACCACCACCAATATGGATTTACTCCTAAATCTGTCATGTGTTGTTTTGTTCCTGTCAAGTAATGCAATCAGCATAATGTACATTGTCTTCAAGAAGTTGTCCTGTCTTCCACTGGTTGGTACTTCTTAAATCAGCAGTGTACCCTACCCCCATCCTCTCTCTCTCTCTCTCTCTCTCTCTCTCTCTCTCTCTCACTTACACAATATATTTATTTAGTTACAGTTTTATTTCATTATTCAATCTCATCTTTCATTGAGTTCATCAGTTTGATACTTTTATGTTTGTATTTGTGTGTCAGTAAGTTAGTATTTTATGTATGATGTGAGTCTGAATGTATGCGTGTGTGTGTGTGTGTGTGTGTAACGTATGTGCTTGTGCATGTGTGTGTATATATATATATATATATCATATATGGGTGTGTGTATAAACATATATGTATCGTCATCATCTTTTAACATCCATTTTCCATGCTGGCATGAAACACATTTATGCATATATATATATATATATATGTGTGTGTATATCATATATATTTATATATATGCATGCATATATATCGTGTATATATATATGTGTGTGTGTGTGTGTACATATCTATATATATGTATATTCATACATAAATATGTATATTTATATATGCATACATAAATATGTATAAATGTATATATATATGTGTATGCGTGTGTGTGTGTGTGTGTGTGTGTGTGTATATATATATATATATATATATATATATATATATATATATAATTACACGCACAAACATACACATGCATATATTTGGATATGCATGCGCACATACACGTTCTTATGCACATTATGTAAGCATATACGATCATGGTTTTCTGTGTGTGTATGTTAAGTTAATTATTTATTTTTCCCTTTTGATATCATTTTCATATTTTTTTCCAATAACTTCCGGTCTGTATTCTATTACATCTTAGAAACAATGAAACTATTTTTCTATGAACCATCCACAATGGAAAGCAATCACTCTCTCTCTCTCTTTCTCTCTCTCTTTCTCTGTCACTCTCTCCAATAATTGTTGTTTTTCTTTTTCCTGCAGATTCAATTGTTTTTAACATGTTAATCATTGATTATCACCCCACCCCAACTCACCATGCCCTCAACATCACATTGCACTAAACATTATCATCGCCACACCCCACCACTAGACCCCCCCCCCCAAAAAAAAACACTCCTTCCATCCACTACACACGTCTCATATTGCCTGACACCTTGCCATACCAGATCTTACCACAGTACCCCACATCCTGTCATGTCCCATCATGCAATACTGCAGTGCATCATACCCCACTCCACATTGCACTGCCATGATACTCCACCCCATGTTATGTCCACACCTCCCTACACTACACCATGCAGCCATACCACTTTACACCACTACATCCAATACCACACGACACTCCACCACACACCACTTTTTTCATCTCTGTGATAAAGGGCATCACCTGAAATATCAGATGTGTGTGAAAATCTGTGGGGAAGAGTGTTGATTAGTTTGGCCAACTCACACATGCTGTTGGAGCATATTCAGTTTTTATAAATGTTTTTTACATCTTTTTACCAAACTTTATCTTCTCTGGTCATCTTTCAACTCCTATGATCTCTCTTGGTGGCTCCTAGCACCAAGCAAGTGTATTAGTTTGACACTCTGGTAAAATGAAAACATGTACATGTATACATTTTATGCTACTGTCTTAAAAATGAGGAAAAATTAATAAATGGAAGTCCAAGAGATGGTCATGGTTGGGATGTCTATGATCATACTGTCTACTTAGTCTGTTGTAGTCTGCTAAAATAACAACAACAGTATCACTTTCTACTTCATAGTTTCTAGAATTGTATTCCATAATGTTTTTGAATTTAGAACTCATCAAGCTTGACTTTATTTTTCACCCCCACCTCCTGTGAGGGTGAGGGTGTAGATCGATAGAATACGTCATCATCAATAATATATTATGATTGATTCAATCAATTATATCCTATAGCTACAAAAATTGGCCTTGTGCCTAGTCTGGTAAAAAAAAAAAATCTGAATCTGTTTCATAAAGACATCAACTAAATATAATATAGATTCCTGAAGAAATGACTGGTCAACTGTCTAGATTGCTGTTCCTATGATCACGTGTTCAAATAATAATAATAATAATAATAATATAAAATAGCAAATTTTATATATTTTCAACTATGAAGATGTTAAAATAATCATGATAGCTACAGGCATGATTGTGGTTAAGAAGCTTACATTGCAAGCATGGGGTTTCAGTTTCAGTCCCACTGGGTTGCACCCTGGGTGTCTTCTACTATAGCCTCAGGTTGACCAATGTTTTGCAGGTGGATTTAGAAGACAGAAACTTTGTAGAAGCTCATTTTATATGTATGTGTGTGTGCCCCACTGCTTGATAATTGGTATTGGTTTATGTATGTCTCCATAACTTAATACTTCATTAAAAGAGACTGACAGAATAAGTATCAGATGTAAATATAAGTCCTGGGGTCAATTTGCTTGGCTAAAACCCTTCAAGGCAATACCCAAGTATGGCAGCAATAAAATGAGTTAAAGAAGTAAATGATAAAAGATAGGCACAGACATGGCTGTTGAGTTAAAATTTTCACTTCTCAGCAATGCTTTTTTTTTTCAATCAGAGATTTCAGTCCCACTGTGTGGTAGCCTTGCACATGTGTCTTCTACTATATACCCTAACTAACCCAATACCTTGTGAGTAATAATTGATGGATGGAAACTGTGAAACTGCACAGATACCCATTTCAAACTTGAGCACTACTCTGAAGGGTTTTAGTCAAACAAATCTACCCCAGTTCTTATATTTACATCTGACACATATTCTATCAGTCTTTTTTAATGAAGTGCTAAGTTATGGAGACATACATAAACTGACACCAGTTATCATGCAGTGGAGTGGACAAACACTGGTGTATCATAACTGGCGCTCAGTCAAGCTTCTTAACCACACATTGATGTTTGAACTCATTTCTTCTAATGGAAAAATTATTTCATAAATGTCTCAAAAGTTATATTCAGAAACTAATTGCAAAACATAGGCAACGTATCGTAAAAGAAATATGGTCTCTGAAATATAGTTAATCCAGCTATGAACATTTTGATAGTGCTCCCCTACCACACCTTGTGTTTTTTTTTTTTTTTTCCAATCAATTGCTTGATCAAATCAGCCATTTCTTTCTCACAGCTAGGTAAAGACTTTCTTTTACTTCTCTATAACTTTCAGTTTCGGATATTGACTCACCAATTTTTGTCAAGTTTATCCAACTCAATCTTCCATCTTGTTTGTTGTCATCTTTTGTTTCTTTTGCTGTTTTTTTTTTAAATGCAGTCTGTCAGTTTTTCCCTCCACCTACTGTCACAATATCTCTGGACATCCATCTATCCATCTTCTCCATTCACTATTCATGATAACGTCCTTAGGCACCTCCTCCACAGGGTCTTTTCAGAAGCAATTGTCATTAGACTTTTTTGCTGGGTTCCCAAGAATAACCAACTGAAACTATGGATATGATCCAACTATCTCCATACTCCTACCAGTTGGCTCAGCTTAAATCATGTAACAACAGTACGATTTGATCACATCTTAGAACACTCAATGTAACTATCTACAAAAACAGAAAAAACTGTTACATGCACTCTTCTTTTATTTCTTTATGTGTCAACATTTTTGTTACCCTACTGTGGCTTAGTCAGTGACACAGCTTTTAGTTTACCTCTAGGTTGCCTGCCAGTTGGCTTGGCTTGAAGAATTTTTCCTGCAACATTCTAATCCCATGTCCATAGTACCAGAACTGTGACCACTCAATGCAGAGAAGTAGTGGCTTGACCTGGAGACTTTCTGATCTCTGAGTTAGGAACCCTGTCTCAGCTATTTCTATTCATGATCATACTGTTTCAGTCATTACCCAACCCCAATCCAATTTCAGTGGTTTTATAACTTTGATGATGTCATTTAGTTATATTTGTTTCCCATTATTTAAGTTTAATGTTGTTATTTACAGGCATCTCCATACAGTCCAGAACCAACAATGAACAGTCATCAAATGAACTCTCCAACACTGAATGCAATTAATATGCATCCAGCCACAACCCAGGGTAACCAGGTAGCTGTAAGTGATCCATTTTTATGTCTTAATAATAATAATAATTGTATTTGGTAGCATAAAAAATACATGGCCATATTAGATGCACCCCAATTTCAGCAGCGCATATTCAAGGAAAAGATTTTTTTTAGTGCATTAAAGCATGCTTCAAGTTTATTTTAATTTGTACTTTAAAATGTGTAGAGGACCAATCCAAGTGACTGCACCCTTTCCCCAAATTTGTAGCCTTATGCTTATACCAGAAATCAAATGGTTCTTACTGAATTTACTGCCAATGTAGAAAAATAGTACAATGGTTAGTATAATTTGGTTTAAAGCAGAAAAGATAAGGATTGGTTGGAAGGTGAAAGATTTTCTTGATACAGAGCATTTTGTTTACTTTGGTTGGGGTGGAGAATAGGGAAAAAGCCTTCATTATCAAGTAACATCTGTTTTCCCATGCTGGCATGGCTCAGACGATTTGACTGGATACAGCAAGACACAGGACTCTGTCATGCTGCAATGTCAGCTTTTGTAAGGTTTTTACAGCTGGATGTCCTTCCTTATGCCGACCACTTCTTTACAGAGTGGACTGGGTGCTTTTTATGTGGCACCAACATTAGTGAGGTCACCAAATAACTTGCAGGATAAGAAGAGAACCTGAAAGGGAAAAGAGAAAGGGAAAAGCTCCTTTGGCTAAGGCTAAGTGGGGGTAGTATTTGAAATGTGTCTTGCTGCATCCTGTCAAATCATCTGACACATGTCAGCATCGAAAACACATGTTACTTGAAGGATTTATCCCAACTCCCCACACCACCATTATGTTAAGTGAGGGTTGTTTTGGGGCAGGGATAATATTCCATATTTCATCTAGTCTTGTTTCTGATAATTTTTTTTAATAATTTTATTCCACTGCTAAATACAGAAGTGATGTAATATCAATATCTTATCTATTTTGGGAACTTTAATAATTACATTACTCTGACATTCATGATTTCAAATAATATATCTTTGCCTAATGCCTGTTGAATGTTAGACAAACTTATTTATGTATGAGTGGAAACTGGATTTTTGTCTGTTTGTGTGTTTTGGTACTGAATTACTGCTGCTGAATATAATAATAATAATAATAGTTTATGTAGTAGTAGTAGTAGTAGTAGTAGTAGTAGTAGTAAAAAAATCTTTGCTCAAATCTAATTGAATTGTTCTGTCATCAATCAAATGTATTTTAACTTTATAAAGAAAAAGAAAATTTTTTTTAAAAAGAAATCAGTTTCGTATCGATATCTGATTATTCTAATTGCATTTTGAAATCAATAAGTTCTAAATCATCATCATCATCATCATTGTCATTAGGAACAACAGCAGTGCCGTCATCACTACAGTTATCAAAATCATCATGATGAGTATCATCACGCTACCATCTCTATCAGTTTAAAATCCCATTTGTCTTTCAATGCACCAACAAGGGATTTGCTACACGGTCACCCAAGCTTCCAGAAATAGCTGCTAAATTTCCTTCAAAGCACACCACCCTACTGCATTAGTAAAATGAAGATAATTGGATAATGTAGTTCATGAAGGGCCAATACACTATTCAAGAAAATATAAAATGAAGATACATGGTCATGACTTGATTGTTTTTTTACCATAGGTTTGCTTCATATGGGTATGCTCATATATATATATATATATATATATATATATATATATATATATATATATATACTATAATATATTTGTATAATATATATGTCTATATATATATATATATATATATATACTATATATTATATATTTGTATAATATATATGTCTATATATATATATATATATATATATACTATATATTATATATTTGTATAATATATATGTCTATATATATATATATATATATACTATATATTATATATTTGTATAATATATATGTCTATATATATATATATATATACGTATATATATATATATATATATATATATATATATATATATATATATATGTATATATATATATATGTATATATAATATATATTTGTATAATATATGTGTATATACATAATATTTATATATATATATATATGTATATAAATATATAGGTTTAGAGAAAAGAACCAAAGTTCATGAACTAATCCATGAAAATCCACAGTCACATATAGAAAGAGTAATAAGTAAATACACGATAAATAAGTATAATATAATACAAAGTAGATATCATATCTTCTTGACACCCATCTCTCCGTATCAGTTTTCTAACTACATCACTATTCAGCTTCTATAATCATGTGAGTGCAAAATCTACATATATTTCATTCCCTTTTGTGCTGCCGGTTACCACTCCCACTTTCCCTGGAACCACTTCCTTTTCAGCATCAACCCTTCCTGCTATATTTCACTAGAGTTTTCTCTCTAAGCTACATCTTAGAACTGTCATACCCCATTTTTAATACCCTCTCATCATCATAATGATGATGTTGTTACTGTTGTTACCAATGCTGCTGCTCTCCAGATTGACTCCCGTAAGAGAGAACAATATGTTGTTTTTAATAATCTATGTTTTTCCATCAGACTTTATTTGTTCTCTTTATATTATTCTTCACTTGTTACTCATTTGGTGTAACCCTCAATCCACTTCTCCAATCAAGGAAGAAGCTAAAGAAAGCCATGAATGTCACAACTTCCATAGTTTTATTTATTTATTTCCTCCATACACTCCCTGCTGCAATTCCAATATATTCCTTGTAAGAAATCATTATTTCACTTTAGTACTTGTCCCAACAATTCATTCTGATATCTAAATTCTTCAAAATCAAAGAAATTACATTAGAAGAGAAAAGCTTTTAAAATACAAAGTATAAATTGTGTATGTGTATATGCACGATATATATATATATATATATATATATATATATAACACGCACATACACACACACACAACACACACATATGTATATATATATATAATGTTCTTGTGTGTGTCTGTGTGTGAATATAGTATCTATTTTTGTGTGTGTATATCTATAATGTCTTTGTGTGCTTTGCATGTCTATATAGTTACTTATGTGTGGTCATAAAATATGTGTATGTATATTTATGTGTATGCATGCGTGTGTGCATGTTTTCACAGAATGATGCACGTGTGTGAGTTAGTGTGAATGCAAGTATTTGTGTATCTACCTAGAATTTCTGTATCTGTGTATGGGTATATTGAATGTCCTGTATATTTATGTATTTGTGTCTGTATAGAATGTCTATATATATATGCGTGTGTATACATAGTACGTGTATATCTGTCTACATGCATAGAATGCTTGTGTGTATATATATGTATATGTGAGAAGAACTGAAGTGACAATGAGATAATGAAAATATAACATAGATCCTTAAAAAATATCTCTTCAATATCAATGAATTCATACTTCATTAATTAATGTGTTAATTAGAATGACCCTATATATTACTCTGTAAAGTAAAGAAAATAGTTACTTCAAGACAAATTTTAGTATATTTTTAGTTTCTACATTATTGCAATGACATTCTGCATACAATCTTGCTACAAGACAAATTTTAGAATATTTTGCTTATTCTCTCAACTCATAATATTGTCTAAAGTACTTCAGTGATATTCCGTATATGAACTACTTCTAAGACAAATTTCAACTTACTTTGGTTATCCCTAAAGCTTACAACATTGCCTCCATAACTGTGTATTGGTATTTTTGTGATAAATGTTGATGGAAAGGGAACTGGAGCAATGTGAAATGATGTGTTTTGCTCAAGAGCACAATGCTCTGCCTGGTCTGGGAATCGAACCCGTATATATAAATGTGTGTGTGTTTGTATATTATTGACTCCTTTTCTTCATGTCATATGATACTTGTAACTGAAAGTCACCATAAACAAATGGGGACCTTCTTTTCCAATCTTGTGTGAAAACATTTCTGGTTGTGTATCACCTTGCTTGGAAATAGGTGAGGGTAGATGACAAGAAGGGTATTTGACCACAGAAAATCCACCACAACAAAATTCTGTCCAACCCATAAAAAACTGGACGTTAAAACAACAATGATAAAGATGTCATACACTAGCCACAATAACAGCAGAAGTAAGGTTTGAACACTTTGACTATCATGTAGTGAGTCATTAAGTCTCGTAGTTACTGTGCCTCTCTCACTCAAGTTTGAAAAAAGTACTTTTAAAACACTTTTCAAGCTTTAAACCTTTTAATTAAATTTAATTTCACTGAGTTGTTTTATGTTTTCATTTTGATGTTTTTTTTGTTTTTTTTTTCAAAAATACCTATCAATAAATTATACATAGCCGCTAGCAAAGTCTGAACACAAACTACTTAAAGTAATTAGCTATTTACTGAAAATGTTCTTATCTGTAAAACTTATCTAAACACACCAATACATTTTTATTATTTCTGATAAGTTACTTATTTCAAACTACCAGCACTCTGCTAGGTAATAAAATTTTCATTAGCCAGCATCGTGATCGCGTCTTGTATTTCATAGAACTTAAATGAAATTTTAGCAACACACAACTTTTGATGTTGTATCATCATCGCAGCTGTCATCATCATCATTGTTTATCATCATCATCATCATCATATGTGATTGTAAGACTGGATCCAGCAGAATCTGCAGAAGGAGCCTTCATGTTTCAACAGAGGGGTAGGCAGCTGTGTCAATGCATTGTGAAATGCAGAGAGCAAAATGAGGCAAGTAAGACATCCTGGTTATCCATTACATCTGTCTCTATCCTCAGTTGTCTTGACTTGGTCTTGCCACTAGACTGAAGATGGTCATGAACTCAAGAGTGACGTTGATGGTGTACAACTCTTTTTCACTTTAAACAAACTCAACATAAGTCATCATTCATCTTTGAATGATGACTAGATGGTTCTTGTCACTCTGATGGATAAACATATATAATTGTATAATACCTCTATAATCTTCTCTTCCCTTTCTTATTTCAGTCATTAGATTTCAGCCAAACTGGGCTACCACCTTGTAGGATTTTATATATATATATATATATATATATATATATATATAAATTATAAATAGTATTACATTACAATAGTATTATTCTCAAAACAATAGTAGTAAAAATTGGTATCTTGTGCTACTATTTCCTATATATATATATATATATATATATATATATATATATTTGACCTTTTATTTGCTTCAATTAGACTGTGGCCATGCTGTGGCACCACCTTAAAGAATTTTAGTTGGACTTATTGAGCCCTGTACTTTTTAATGACTGGTACTTATTCTATTGATTTCTTTTGCCAACTACTAAGTTATGGAGACATAAAACACACCAACACCAGTTGCCAAGCAGTGGTGGAAGACAAATGCATACACAAAGACACACAAACATGTATATGTGTGCATATATATATATGATGGTCTTCTTCAATTTCCATCTACTAAATCCACTTGCAAGGTGTCACACAGTGGGATTGAACCCAGAACCATGTGGCTGGGAAGCAAACTTCTCATCTCAGTAACATAAAACTTTCATTTCATAAGTCCCAAGTTATTCTGGCAGTTGAAAACAAATCAGGAGTATGTATCAAATATGAGACATGGATGCCAGGGAAATATGTCCCATGTATCACACGTGACACACGGCATAGGCAAAGGGTTAAGTCGACTATGAGTGTCCTCTGTAACACTGTGTCAATGTGGAAGCAAAAATCGATATTTTAACGATGGAAAAAATAATGGTTTCATTTTGTTTTTTGATGTGTTTGATGGTGTGAGACTTCTTAGTAACCAGTTGCAATAGATTCTATATATTCACACCCAGAACTACCAAGTGGTGGAGTGAACTTCTTACTAAGTCACACGATGTAAATATAATGTGACACTTTAATGGGGATATTTATTATATAAATGACTCAAAACTTTTATACAGAATCCTCGCAAGTTTTAGAACTTCAAGTAATGTCTGTTCAAGTTTCTGTTTCCAAGAAAGAATTATTCTAATATATATCTAAAGTACCAAGAACAAAACAAAACAAAACAAGACAAAACAAACAAATGAAAAGCCACCTAAATAATTTATTTGCCATTATCTACTTATCTATTATTACTAATTGATTAATTAATTTTCATTTATCTATCAATTATTTATTTTTTTGTTTATTTGGTAAATAGTGTTGTTGTTGTTGGTGGTGGTGTTGGTGATGTAGGAGATGGATGTGGTGGTGATGAAGGCAACAGTGGTGTAGTGGTGGTGTTATTTCTTTTCTTTAATCTAGCATTACCAAAAAAAAAAAACAATAAATACAAAGTTAAAAAAATAAATAAATGTGATTTATATCCCATTGAAGTCTGAGAAATTGCTGCATTTCTGGTCACTAAGTTTTCTACATCATTAAGTTCACTATGTATATGTAATATATATATATATATATATATATATATATATACACACACACACACACACACATACATACACACGTATATATATATTTATACATACACACACACATATATGCACTCTCATACATACATACGTACATACATACATATAGTATAGCATGAGATAAAGCAACAATGAAATGTGATAGATAACAACAAAAACCACATATATAATACAATAAGGAAGCAAAAAGTAAAATAAAAACATTGAAAAGAGGGGGAGGGAGGACCAGACTGTAAAAAAAATTAGAAAGTATAAAAAAATAATTCACCATTAAAAAAATATTTTTTAGAAATATTTCCCTTATACTTCAAAATCTATTGTTGATATTGTGTGTTTCTCTTCATCTATGCTGTCTTTATTGGCCTTTTTTTGTTGTGTTGTTGTTGTTGTTGTTTTATTTTATTTATTTAATTATGTATTTCTTATTAGTTATTTTTTTTTTTAAAGTAAATTGCTGTTAACTGATATATTATAGAGAATTGATTTGTAAAGGCAATTACTACTCGATTGGATTTGCTTTCTCATCGGAAAGAAAATAAGGAGAAAAAAAAATCGAAAATATATCTTTGATAAACCCGAAAATGTTTACTAAGATTGTTGGCCTGATATAATAATATTTACTAAAGTTGATTCATTTGAGAAATAAAATCAACATAATAATCAACCCAAATGAATGTTATAAATAATATATGTACATGTATGTACAGAACACACATGTGTGTAAGGGTAAATATAATAAGCAAATGATGTATGCATGCATGTGTATATACATAGACACACATACATATATGAATGTATTAGATAATTTATATAATTATATATTAATATATATATAAATAACTAACTATATACATAACATGTAGTAATATATCTATAACTATATATTATATATTACATATACAACTCTGTGTGTGTGTGTGTGTAGTTCAATGCCTGTTGCTTTGCTGATGGCGAAAAAGCAAATCTTTACATTTTAAATTGTTTGTCTATTTAAAATGCTACCTTTGATATAAAATATATTAAATTTAAATACAAAGAGTCTTTGAAAGAATTAATGTTAACTTTACTTCTATTTATGCCAAACTTACCATTAACTCTGAATAGGAGACCTTTCTGTGTATACATCAATAACCAATCAAGTTATTGAGCTCCAAGGATTACTGGTCGAAAATTGCCAAACATTTCTACCAAGGATTAATAATTTACCTCCAAGAAGTTGCTCATTGTTCATTAAATCTTGAAGCATGCAGTTCAAAGCTTTTAGAAGGTATTGGTGACACATTGGGTATATGTGCCATATCAACAGCCGCATGTTATACAGGAGATGACCAGATGCATATGAATGGAGATTTGAAAAATCGCCAATATGATTTAGATTATCCAAGTTACCTGCAAGTGTAATTATTTAATGAACTCACCTTGCAAATTTGCATCACTGACATCAAGACTCAGTCATTCTTGTTCTCTTTCTGGCAAGATTGTAGAATGACTTGCACCTTTGGACATGTATTTATACAGACATTTGACAGTTTATATAGGACACTTGCAACTCATTCAGCATTGATGTGGTCTTCATATTTTTGAAGTAGCCAAACATTGTATTGGCTTTTTGTAAACAACTTTAACAGCTCCATCTCACAATGCTTTATTCAAACAACACTACTTGAATATGTGTATCTCACTTTTGCTTGCTCTTTCATCTCTCACCGCTTTCTCTCTATATATATTTATTTCATACTTAGTGTATGTATAGTAGTAAATGTGGCAAAGCTGCAGTATTTCATCCAAGAGAGATGACCCCGTTAAAGGCCTATCGTGTTAAAAAACACAGTATATTTCAAAGCTAGGTGAGAC
This sequence comes from Octopus bimaculoides, assembly GCF_046866305.1. NCBI lineage: Eukaryota > Metazoa > Mollusca > Cephalopoda > Octopoda > Octopodidae > Octopus > Octopus bimaculoides. Next base: position 4,812,996 of record NC_142953.1, read on the forward strand.
TCAATTGCCTCAGAAGTGAACAAGAGCAACAGATCTTGATATTTTGTTGTTATTTCTGCTCATCAGTATCACAAGCTCTTCCACCTCTGAAACAACTCACAACATCCAGCCGAAGGCATGTATACAAATAATGTAAAGTCTATTTGATGATGCACTAAAGCATCGCTCAATGAAGACAAAATTCAAATTTTGTGTTTGAAGCAGTTTAATAATGTAAACATTATCAATATCACATATTTAATGTATGTGCATTAGTAAATGCGACAAAACTATGGTATTTTGTCTAACAGAGCTTCTTTTAAAGATGTTTAGCATTAAAAAACACCAAACAGATTTCTCTGATAACCCAATATATATATATATATATATATATATATATATATATGCTGGTGTATCTCAGTCAACATGGTCAGTATATCCTGTTATCTTGCTACATATATATATATATATACATTATTAGGTAGTCAGATAAATTCATTCATTTCTTTCTCTACTTAGCACTTCATTGTTATTAGTCTGTGAAAAGATAAAATTTATTCGTATTTCAAAAATAACGTTTGACTTTGGCATATGGTAAAAGGGACGTTAAATGATGATGATGATGGTAAACAAAAGTTGTAAAGGAAGAATAGAACTACAAAAAAAAAACATAGAACACTATGATATAATATTTTTCATGTTAATTCAAATAACAAAGGGTAAAAATAAATAGACAAAATTGAACAAATTCATCTGGCAACCCAATGTGTGTGTGCATTTGTTTGTTTGTGTATGTGTGTGTGTAAGTATACACATATATGCAGTATAATCCATTGCATATCATATTGTTGAAAGAAAAACAAATTCAATGTGCTGCTTGCTGTTTGCTACTTAAGAACATTAATCCTACTATCAGAGAATGAACCTCTGCCATGAAGAGGCCATAAAGCTCATTAGCTTGGTCAGTCTGACTTTGCTCTTTGTGACTTAGTGATAGATTTTTCTTTCCTTATATTATAGTTCACTTATAAATAAATCGATTTACTTGTTTAATTCTCCCGTTTTCTCTCTCTAAAAGTTAGATTTGGAAATTTAAACAAATAATTCTGATTTTTTTCCCCCTTCTTTTTGTATCTGTCATTAGACAGAGTAGAGAATGATTGTAAGAAACCCTACAGAATTTAAATGACAGCACTTAAATGACAGGCTTAAATATTGAATAAATATTGATTAAATTTTGAACAATTTGTTTATTGATATATCTTATTTATTTTTCGTTTTTATTTATCTATTTCTCAAATTTGTGAATCAAGACATGCTAGTTTTCTTTACTTAAAATGTTGGAATGAATGTTTATGCACACATATATGTATATAGTTACATAGTGTGCATATGTGTGTATGTGTGGTGTGTATGCATGTATGTATATATACTATATATAGTAGCAGGTGAGGCTGTTTGGTTCAGCAGCATGCTTCCCAATCATGTTGTCTTCATTTCTGTCTCACTGTGTGGCACCTTGAAAAGGGTCTTTTGTGATTTCTCCAGCCAATGGAAGCCTTGAAAAAAAAAAAAAAAAAAAAAAAAAAAAAATCAATGGTAGCATGGGGAGAAATGGCTTTCTTACCTAAGCAGTTCATAGTTTAACTCAAAATATCTGCAGAGTCAATTTAGACAAAATATCTGTTGACTTATCATTTTTTTATTTTTGTTTCCTTAATATTTTTAGATATAATATTTTAATTTAATAAGTTTAATTCAATAAGTTTCACACACTCACACACATATATGAAAGGTTTTTTTCAGTTTCTAGCAATGAAATCAATTCACAAGAGTTTGGTTGGCCAGGGGCTATAGTAGAAGACAGTTGCTGAAGGTGCCATGAAGTGAAACTGAACACAAAACCACATGATTGAAAAGCTTGCAAATGTGTGTGTTTGAATGTGTATTTGTATATATTTATGTGTCTTGGTTTCTCCTAATTCCTCAGATAAAAACAAAATCCAAGTTTGACATACTCTAAACAACAATGTATTGTTGTTCATATTTTGCCTAAAACAACTGAGCTTATTTCTCTGGAAATGTTGTTTACATTCAAAACTTCCTCTTGGTTTAATTACCTCAGAGATTAAGAAATTAATGAATTAATGAACCACCTTTTGCACATACACACACACTGTGTGTATGTGTGTGTGTGCCAATAGCCAGAAAGTGAACAGTAATAATAATCACAATAAAATCACAACAGCATGAACAACAACAGGATTTTGATTTATATATTTGTTTCTCATTCTTATGAGAAAAGGATTACAGAGCAATTGTAGTAGTTTTTGATCTGAAGATTTAAATGGCTTGTAAGAAGACCTCTACTGGCTAAAATATTTTGCTGCTTTGACATGCCAGCTTTGGAAAGAGAAGATTAAGCTAAATAATTAGAAAATTAATTGTGCAATATTTGTTTTGTTTTGCTTTCAGGATGAGGTATTTTTAACTCTTGTATATATATATATATATATATATATATATATATATATATATATATATATATAACCATTCATAGAAATATATACATACATATATAGAGAGATTTATATATACACACACACATACACATATATAATTGTACATAGAAATATATACAAACTTAGATACACATACACTTATATAAATATACATAAAAATACTCACACACACACACACACACATACACATATACGTACATGTGTGCATATATTTGTCTGTATGTATATGCATACATCTGTGTATCTATGAGTGTGTGCATGCATGTATGTTTGTATCTATATTCAAAATCTTATTTGTACAAATGGCAAACTGAAATACCATAATACTGAAGTGAAATTGATAAACTCTAGACTTTCTTAATACATTTAATTCAGAGAGATAGAAGCTATACAAGTGACACACAGAGATTATAAGCCAATGACTCCAGTTTTTATTATTACTATTGCTATTTCTAATGTCATTGTTCTTCGTTCTTTACCTCCTCCCACTACACATTTATAATGATAACATATACTGCTGTTGTTCAGAGTGAATGCCACCGTCAAATTCTGGTTAACAAAGGCTGCAGAAAAGCAACAACAGCAACAGACTTCTTTTTCTTTCCCTTCTTCTTCGTTTTTTTTTTTTTTGGCTTGCTTTGCATGCATTTTGCTAGCTTATTTATTATTTACATTATCATTATAATTATTATTATTATTATTATTATTATTGAAAAACAAACGAAAGTAAACATTATCATCATCATTGGTGTTGGTGTTGTCATTGTTATTATTATTATTATCATTATTATTATTATTATTATTATTATTATTATTATTATTATTATTATTATTATTATTGAGGTGGTGAGCTGGCAGAACCATTACCATGCTGGGCAAAATATTTAGTGACATTTCATGTGTCTTCACATTATGAGTTCAAATCCTGCTGAAGTTGACTTTGCCTTTCATCTTTTTGAATTCGATAAAATAAGTACCAGTTGAGCACTGGGGTTGATGTAATCGACTTACCCCAGTGCTCCTGTAATTACTGGCCATGGGCCAAAATGTGAAGCCATTATCATTATTATTATTGAGGCGGTGAGCTGGCAGATTTCAAAACATTCTCTTCAATGCTCTCAATTGATTCTTAGTATTCATTGAAAAGATTCTTCTTCTGTTCTCTCCCATCACCTTTATTAATCGTTAACCCTTTTGATAACAACCTGCCTGAGAGTATCCTAACGTTCTATGGTACAACAATTCACAGTTCTGAAATAATGTATATTAAAGCCTTCCCTCAAAACTTCATGTGAATTCATGATCCAAATACCTACTTAATAGGTTATCTTACTAAATATGTCATTATTTTTTTAATTAATTGAAAGAAAGGTAGTGTATTTCAACAGAAATATGATAACAAAAGAGTTAAAGTTATCTAAATTAAAAACTTCCCTCAAAACATCATGTTAATTTGTATTCCAAATGCCAGTTTAAAGATGGTAATTATTTTACTAAATCATCATCATCATCATTTAGCATCTACTTTCCATGCTGGTATGGGTTAGACAGTTTGACTAAAACTGATAAGCTGGAGAGCTGCACCAGATTCCATTCTGATTTGGCATAGTTTCTATGGCTGGATGCCCTTCCTAATGCGAAATCTTTCAATTTCGAAATTAATTGAAACAAGAGCAACATATTTAACATGGTAACAAAAGGGTTAAAATGATCTGAAAATTACAACCACCCCACAACACTTCATGTTTATGATTCAAACACCAGCTTAATAATAACTAAGTTATTTTACTAAATTCTTCATTATGTTCAGAATTAATTGTAAGAAAGGCAGTGTATTTCAACAGAAATATGGTAACAATAGGGCAAAAGTGATCTAAATTAAAGCCTTTTCTCAAAATGTCATGTTTATTTACATTATAAACACCAGCTTAATTTAACTGAATTCTTCTTTATTTTCAAAATTAATTTAAACAAAAGCAGTATATTTAACAGAGATATGGTAGCAAAATTATGCTCATGTAAATCAAAGAGGGAAGATTCAAATCTAGTTAAAGTCAAGTATTTTATATTGTTATTTTTAATGATATTTGTAGACACACACTTCAGTATCTTTATATTTCATTAGTACAGTGCAGGGGATAATTATATTATTAATGAATTTAAATGTTAGTGAATGCCTACAGCTTTGTTAACAAGAGAATTACTGTTTGCTCTTTTATTGCTTTAATTTTTTTTTCTTTTTGCGTAGCTTTGGAAATTTTAACTTTGACTTCCTTTCATTAACAATATAAATATGAATAACTGTGAATATAATTGTTTATGAACTGCACTGAGATATATAGTTACTGAAATGTGAGTCTACATATAAAGGAAAATATAAACAACAATATGTAGTATTTTAACTAGATTTGAACCATCACTCTTTTGTTTTCTAATAAAGATTAAAAGAAATCTTGGAAAAAATTATTTTCTCATATTCAGCTGCAGGTATGGCTGTGTGGTTAAGAAGCTCACTTTGCAACTACATGGTTTTGAGTTCAGTCCTACATTGTGGTACTTTTGGCAAATGTTTTCTACTTTAGTTCTGAGCTAACCAATGCCTTGTGAGTGAATTTTGGTTGACAGAAAGTATGTTGAAGCCTATCGTGTATGTTTATGTGTGCACGCACGCATGTATATCATCATCATCATACATGTATGTATATATATATATATATATATATATATATATATATAGGAAAATAAAAAATAATAATAAGGCAGAATGCTAAACTCTTTAGTTGGAGTTCTGGACTCCAACTAAAGAGTATAAAACCCACAGAATTGTCTTCCCTTACACACACTTCCTGTTTTGACACCAACTTCCTGTTTAACACAAACTCTCAGCCTTTTTTAAACACAACACGATTTTTAATTCCCTGCATCCTAATCTTTCTAACAATTATCTACATGGATTACCATTCAACTTTAAAAGCTCAAAGACAATATAATGTATTGGTATATTTATTTTTTTATATATTATTTTTTATTTTTTTGTAAAAAACATTTTAATTCTCCCTCTTCTTGAAAATTTGCCATGCAATGAAAGCCGGTTAGAAATCCTTTTTAATCCTTCTTATAGAAGGTGACAAAGAGACAGAGAGGTGTCTTGCTATAATGTAGGAATGTAAGTGCATGTTTGTATGTTACAGTCACCTTGCTTTGACTTCACATGATAATTGTAAACAAGTATCACCATCATCCAAGCAGTGTCATTTGTTTACAATCTTCCAAGAAAACATATCTGGTCATAGCAAAATATCAACTTACCTTGAAATAGGTAAGGATTTTCACCAGGAACAACATCCAGTCATTGGAAATCTACTTCAACAAATTCTGTCTGACCTATGCAAGCATGGAAAAGTGGACATTAAATCATGATGATGGTGGTGGTGCTGTTGTTGTTGTTGTTGTAAGGCCATATAACAGTAAATCACTTCAGTAAGCCATCTAATATTTAAATTTGCATAAATATTTAACCCACATTAGCAAAGAAACATCACGGAAACCCATTAAACAAAAATAAGCCCCCAAAAGATATTGTTTACAGAAATAATATATAGCAGTTAGTTCTGCTTCACTTAATAATTATTATGTTATTGAAAAATAAATTGTGTAGAGAGAGGTTTATAGTTTTCTAAATAAAATCTGGAAATCATATGGTAATTGTAAAAATATTCAATGAGAAATTCTCAATTACATTTTTTAGAGATAGATTTTTTTCAGTGTTTTATAATTGTTTGGCTTTCATCATAAGATTTTTGAATATGATTGAAACAGTAAAAATGTTTCCCACCTGTAATAGCCCAGAATACAATTAATTGTATAGAATTGAAGTATGCACTGTTGCCACTCTGTGTGTTTGTGTATGCATACATAAGTATGTGTGTATGTGGGGGCGCGTGTATAGATATATTTATGTAAATATATACAGATTGCTCGATATTAATATATGTATATATGTACACATATATATTTATATATGTGTTTATGTATATATATATATATATATATATATATATGTATATATATATATATATGTATATATATATATATATATATATATATGTATATATATATATATATATATATATATATATATATATATATGTATATATATATATATATATATATATATATATGTATATATATATATATATATATATATATATATATGTATATATATATATATATATATATATATATATATGTATATATATATATATATATATATATATATATATATGTATATATATATATATATGTATATATATATATATATGTATATATATATGTATGTGTGTGTATGTATATATATATGTATGTGTGTGTATGTATATATATATGTATGTGTGTGTATGTATATATATATGTATGTGTGTGTATGTATATATATATGTATGTGTGTGTATGTATATATATATGTATGTGTGTGTATGTATATATATATATGTGTGTGTGTGTATATATATATATATATATATATATATATATATATATATATAGAGAGAGAGAGAGAGAGAGAGAGAGAGAGAGAGAGATAAAGATATATATGTATACACAAATACACATATCAATTTATTTATATATCTATATACATATGTGTGTGTATATTCACACATACACACACATGCAGAGAAAGAATGAGTTTACGCAATTGCCATGAAACAAAAGATGGAATAGTAGTATGGGCTTGTTCAAAATATGTTATGTAAACTTCAGTAAAAATTCCTATACAATTAAGTTGAATATATATTGCCACTGCGCTTTAAATCATTCAACATTTCTGTCCTTCATCTCAGCAAGATGCACATGAAGGAAGTAAACCTAAACAAACTTTGAATAACCAATTTGATCTGTAAATTTCACTGTAAAACTGAAAGATGCAAACTTCAAGACATTGTATTTTGCAGTATGCAAGTTGATGCATATCAGTTAACTTTTAAATATAATCACTATCTTTTCAAATTCTGCTGCATTTCACATGGGAATTTTGTCCTCTTTGTTAATTAATTGGTCAAGCTATATCTATGCAAATATGTATTTATGTATATATATATATATATATATATATATATATATATATATGTATGTATGTATGTA
>NC_142953.1:4825638-4863138 GCF_046866305.1 Octopus bimaculoides
AAGAAGAAAAAATATATATATATATATATAAAAGATTCATAAATGATGTTGGGGTGTACAATTTTAAGATGGTTACAGAATATGATGGAAGCTTAATAAATAGACTGGCGTGTTTGCTTAATTAGATGAAACTCTATTGAAGGAAAATTCTTTTGTATAGTGGTTATATTAACATTAGTAAGATCAAAGAGCAAGCACGTACAAGTTGCTTTGATAGACCACACAAATTATGGTTCAACTTTTAATAAATGCAAGTGATAACAAGTTGAAGTGGAATTGCAAATACTGAGTGGAAATAGAATTTGATTAAATAAGTGTTATATGTGAAATTAGAGAAGTTTAACAATAAAAAAAAAGCAAAAATATAAAAATAAAAACTGAAACATTTGATGTTTGGTATTTTAATAAGAATAATAATTAATATTATTAACATTCTTCATCGTCGTCATCGTCTTCTTCTTCTTCTCCTTCTTCTTCTTCTTCTTCTTCTTATCATCATCATCATTATTATTATTAAGGTGGTAGATTAGCAGAATTGTTAGAGCATCAGATGAAATGCTTTGTTGCATTTGCTCCAAGTTTTTATGTTCTGATCATGCAAAAGTCAGTTTTGTCTTTCATCCCTCCTGGGTTGATAATGTAAAATACCGGTCAAATACTGGCGTAGATGTAGTCAGCTAACCCTATCCCTCAAAATTTAGGCCATGTGTCTATAGTAGAAAGAATTATTATTATTATTTCTATTCTTAAGGCAGCAAGCAGGCAGAATCAATAGCATGCCAGGCAAAATGCTTAGTGGTATTTCATCTGTCTTCATGCTCTGTGTTCAAATGCTGCTGAGATTGGCTTTGCCTTTCATCCTTTCAGGGTCGATGAAATAAGTACCAGTTTTGCACTGGGGTCAATGTAATTGACTTTAACCCCTCACCCAAAATTCCTGCCCTTGTGGAAACATTTGAAACCATTATTATTATTAAGGTGGATTGGTAGGAGCATTAGATCATTGAGAAAATGGCCTTGCAGTAGTTGTTTTAGTTCATAACATTTTCAGTTCAAATCCTACCAAAGTCAGTTTGTTGTGTGGGTTGTGCTGAAAGTGTACTTTGTGGATTGTACTTCAGAATAAAAAGTGTTCTTCATAGAACGTTGGCTATGCAGAGCATGTGTTATTTATTCATTTATTTAATTATTTATCTACTGTGTGTTAAGTTGTAAGCCTCTATTATTGTTGTTTATGCTTTCCTTGTTGCTCATTCTTATTGAAGTTAGTACTCCAGTCAATAGTGTTAGTGTCCATACCTTTGTAACCCACATCCCATTTATGGCTATTTTATGATTCTGCTATTTTAACAACTTCTTCATCTTCCTCCAGGCAATTCTTTAGTCAGAAAAATCAACTTATCTATCAAAGTACAGCAAATCTCATTCTCATCTTTGATGATATGATATCTTTTATCTTAGTTATTGGACTGCTGCCATGCTGAGGCATGACCACAACAGGGTTTCAGTCGAAGAGTTTGACTCTAGTACATATGTTTTTAAGTCTACTTCTTATACCATTGGTTTCCATTATTGAAATACTAGGTTATGAAGGCATACGAGATGGTGCTGAAAAGTTCCTGGCTTTAAGGGTATCACGAAAGGCCTGGCTGGAGGCCCAACCGTCTCATTTTTTTTTTTTACCGGGCTTAGAAAAACTGAAAGATTGCTGCAATAAGTGTTTGAATCCAAGTGGGGAGTATGTTGGATAAAATCATAATTAACAGATCCTCCTGTATTTTCTTTTACCCAAAACCAGGAACTTTTCAGCATTCCATCATAAACAAATCAACATAGTTGTCAAGTGGTGGTGGAGGCACAACCACACACACACACACACACACACACACGACAGACTTTCGCACAGTTTCCATGTTCCAAATTCACTCACAAGGCATTTGTCAACCTGGGTCTATAGTAGAAGACATTTGATCAAAGTGCTGTACAGTGAGACTGAACCAGAAACCACATGGTTGCAAAGTCAGTTTCTTTGCCGTGTAGTCATACCTATGCCTATGGACAGTTTGCTCTGGTCTCCTTGAGAATTTGAAGAAACCTATCTCATGCTCTTTTATTCAGTTCATTTACATACACGATTAGTGCATGCTTATACCACTTCTCAGTTTTCACATCAATATGTTGGCATATTACCCAGTGGACACAGCAGTTGATTCAGTTGTGTAAGTGTATATAAGTGTATATGTTCTGTCTTTGAACTGCCAGAAATGGTGTGTTCAATTATTTTTGTGCTGTTAACAGTCTACATTCGTTGTTAGCCTGTTGTTTCATTATTTCATTCCTATAGTTGTTTATGGTTGGCATTGATCCTGTACCACTAAAATTAGACCTTCCATTTCTACATTTATCCCAGAGCTTTTGAACCATTGTTAGCTTTCACACTGACTTACTTCCTCTCTGTCAAGTCATGGAGGGTATTGGCCATGGTGTGGTTTTTCTCCCTCCATTTCTCCTTTAGTATATTTGGAATTTTGTTTTGATTCTATCTTTTTTTTTTGTATCTTATATGATGTGTCGTCCTTATGCAAAGCTTTATTTCCAATAGTTAACTAGAAGTTTCTATATTATAGTTCCCTTATTTATAATGATAATGATGATATATTTCTGTGTGTGTTTACTTCCACTGCCAAAATAAATGCAGATCCATTCAGCCATGCCAAATCATCAGCATACAAACAGTTGCACCCAGATGTCCCATTCTAACATTGCTCCAGTCCACTCAGCTGACAAAAATGAGTTGTACCTGTAATTCAAAAGGGCCAGCCTTGTCACATTCTGTGTCATGCTGAATCTCCCTGAGAACTACATTAAGGGTACACGTGTCTGTGGAGTACTCAACCACTTGCATGTTAATTATTTAAACATCGACTGGCTATGAAGGTCCACACGAGTAAACTCGGAATCAAAGAGGTCCATAGTCAATAAATGGTTGAGAACCACTGGAGTAGACTGTGTGTTTGGGTGGCATTATAGCATTGGGTGATGACTATCTGTTTTGTGATTGGGTAGCATATATATGTTCAACGAGTTATACAGTGGGATGTGAATTGCGCTGGTGAATTAAAAATAATGTCTTGGTAAAAAGGGGATCAACATGTCAATCAGAATACAAAATCATTGAAACAATGCATTAAATGCTTTATAGAATTTAGTTCCATTTTCTATCATCTAATTTCAAACACTTATGGGCTTTTGACTAAAAATAGACAATGCCACAACATCTGTGAACATTGTGACCTGCAAGCAAAATTATCATTTTACTCCTTAATTTTTCTCATTTCATATTGGAGCATAAGGTTCAAGGTTAGATAAGAATTGCATAATTTTAATGAACATTCATCAAATTGCTTGTAATTATTGAATATGAGTAAGCGTTTTCTATTTTAGTTTCGTATTTCATTTTTAATTAAATATTCAAAATTTATTACGTTTCTTTCCTTTTTTTTCTTTCAAATAAAGAATAGAAAACTGGCAGATTTGTTAGCATGTCAGACAAAAGACTTGGCAGCATTTTTTCCTGGTTCTTTTACTTTTTGAGTTCAAATTCTGCCAAAGTCAGCTTTGCTTTTTATCCTTTTGGGGTTGATGAAATAAAGTCATATACAAAAGTTGATGTAATTAACTAAAACCCTTCCTCCCCAAATTGCTGGCTTAGTGCCAATATTAGAAAGAATTTTTATCATTATGAAGGCAGCAAGCTGGCTGAATCATTAATGCATCAGGCAAAATGCTTAGTGGCACTTCTGGCTCTTTACTTTCTAAACTTAAATCCCACAGAAATCAGCTTTACCTTTCATCCTTTCAAAGTCTATAAAATAAGTACTAGTTGAGCACTGGGGTTGATGTAATCAACTTACCCCACTCCATTCATATTTGCTGGTCTTGTACCAAAATTAAGGACAGAGGATAAAGATTCTCCCTGAGTCATACAGACTTATAGGGCTAGTTTGCCAGTTTCCATGGCATATATATTAACCCCCACCTGGATGGAATACCAGTCTGTCGCAAGATTACTCACTTTTGCCAGCTCAGTTGACTGGATCAACATGAAATGAACCCAACCTATCACCCGGTCCAGGAATTAAAACTACGATTTTATGACTATACCCTAACCACTTAGCCATACTCCTCCACAGTACCAAAATTAGAAAGAATTATTTTTTTAAATGTGGCAAAAACATTTTTCTAAGGAAGTAGAGATGATTGGGCATCAAATGATAATTCAGGACTACATTATTTTCTGTTCGTTTTTTGTGATTTAAGGAAGATTTGGTAGCTATTTCTAGCATATTGAAAAGTGACTACATGGAGGCTCAATATTTGTGTTTTATGTTATATTTTTTGTCAGCATCTTTTGTTGACAATAGGTTAAAATCAATCAGTTTATCGGATTAATCGTCAGAAAACATAAATACATTGCTGGTCTCAAGAGATCAATATTATCAGAAATATGTGAAACCAAATAATTTGGCAATTTGTTTAACTTTTAAACTTAACATGACAGTAATTGATGGTGGTGGTGGTGGTACCAGCAGTTACCATGGTGGTAGTGGTATTGCTGCTGCTGGCAATGGTGGTAGGAGTGGTAGTGGTGCTGGTAGTGGCAGTGCTGGCAGCTTCTATTGTTTTTTAGCCCCAGGTTAATCCTGGTAAGCATATAAGTTCAAGTCGTAGCCATGCTGGGTTTTTTTTATATAAATTTTCTTAGCATAGTTTATCTTAGACTATATTATCTACTGTATCCTTCCTCTTCTAAAGGCAGTAATGTGTCATATGAGGGGTATTTAGCTACAACTTCAAACAACTTGACCAACCACTGACAAGTTCCCTGATTGGCTTGAACCAGTAACAGGTTGCTGTTTTTGCTAGTGTTATTGATGTTAGCCATGATGTTATAATTAGATTATAATTTAGACTCCTGTGCCTTGTTCAACCCTTTTGATACCAATCCACTTAAAGCTGCCCCAGGTTCTATGACATAAACTTACTGTCTTAAAGTGGTCTAAATTATAATCTTCCATCAAAATTTTATGCTAATTTGTTCCAGATCCCAGCTTAATAATGAGAAAGTTATTTTATTAAAATCTTCATTATCTAAAAAATTAATGGAGACAGTTTAACTGAAGTATGGTAACAAAAGTGTTAAGTGAAGTTAACAGTCTTTGTGTGTTTTCAAAACATGGTCTCAAATCAAATCACTTGCAGAACTAGTACAGCTCACGACCAAAAATGTAATTTTCTTCTTTCAAGAATTGAATTTTAAAGGAAGCTAAATATTCTTTAAAATTGAAATTATCTCTTATTTTATTATGTAGTTCTTTAAAAAAGAAGGCACAGGCCTGTGCCTTTTCAGGCTCTAATGAAGTCAAAGTATTAATTATATTGACTTCATTAGGGCCTGAAATGTTTAACTTGAACTTTTGTTGGTTAGCTAGAATTAAATTACAAAGCATATTGTTGCCTGGAATTAAATTACAAACATTTGTAGTTAAGATAATTGTAGGGGAAATTTTAAACAGCCCCTGCTATTACCAAAATATTCAAAATACCATTTCAGCTTTGTGAGGCTGACATGTGCTGAGAAAATATAAACTGAGAATGAGTTATTGAATGTTTGGTAACTACGTTTATGAATTTGTTTTCCAAGATTCCTGATATGAAATCGTGTGTTGAAACAGATATTGTATTTCGGGATGGCCATTTGTTTTGTTTCCTTTTGTTTGTTCCTTCTTTTTTGTCAAATAAACACATGCACTCTGTCCTTCACTCATTTATTATTGTTCTTATTTTATCTTATGTCCATTGTCTGGAAATCTTTCATCACACATCTGTGATCTCCTCAGTGACTCTTCCATCCCACATGTCTCTTCCTGTTTTGTTTAGTCCAGAATGGACATAAAAAAAATAAAAATAATAATAAACAAGTGAAGAACAAATATATAGTGCATATGTTTACTTGACAAGAAAAATAAATGATCATCCCAAAATATAACAATATTTTGGTAATTGTTTGTGGGTAGTAGTTTTAGAAATCAGTTTAATTATAATTTGTAAGTAATTGTGAAAATAACTTGCAGAATCTTCAGTATGTCAGACAAAATTCTTTTCAGAATTTCTCCTGGTTTACATTCTGAGTTCAAATTCTGCCAAATTCAACTTTACAGAGACATTTCATTGTTATTTTTAGCATGCAAAGCAATCATGTAGAACTTCTCCAATCAGCACAATGAGATGAAAGACATTCCATTTGTGGCTTCCCATATTTTTTTCTCACCCACAATATATCTAGAAGTACATTAGCTAATGTATCCTTCAATAGGGTGTGTGGATTTCCAGAGACATTTGGCTGTTATTTCTAGCAGGATGAACAACCATGTAGAAATTCTCCAATCAGCTCAATGAGATGAAAGACATTCCATCTATGGCTTCTCACATTATTTTTTCTTGCCAATGTATCCTTCAATAGGGTGTGTGGATTTCGAGAGACATATTTGGCTGTTATGTTTAGCAGGTTGAGCAACCACGTAGAAAATCTCTCATCAGCTCAATGATGTATTTTAATTAATTTTTGTATTGTATCAGAAAGTGAAAAAAAGCAAAAAAAAAAAATAAAAAAGATAATTAGTTGTACATCTTTGAATCAGTCTAATCTTATCTTTGACAACATTCCGTTAGTAAACTACTCCACAAAAGTTTCTCTCTCTTCTCTTTTGTGTTATGGATGTTCAGTAGAATCTTTATAGCATTAGCAAAAAAAGAAGAAAAAAAAAGAAAAAGAAAAACAGATAAACCATTGAACTATTCACTCAGAGAATTCACTCAACTTATCTATTTTAGCTTCCTAACCTTTTACAAACATTATTTTTTGGAAAAAAAAAAAGAATTTCAAAAATGAAAAGAAAAAGTTATATATTCAAATATTCAATTGTAAACAAAGAGACAAAATAAATTTCAAAAAGTTTTTCTTTCAAACAAATTTGACGATAGTAATGGTTGGTGGTGATAGTAGTAGTAGTAGTAGTAGTAGTAGTAGTAGTAGTAGTAGTAGTATTAGTAGTAATGACGATAATCATAATAATGGTGATGATAATACTAATAATGATAATAATAACGATGATGGTGATGACGATAGTGATGATGGTGATGCTGATGATCATGATGAATCTGAAGAAATAGTGCAACTTAAATTCTACTTTGGTATGGTAACCCAGACAACCTAACTTTAACAACATTGGTTTTCTCTCAGATTAAGACACTTATCAAAGAGCTAATTTTAATTTGTCTTTGATTCGCTTAAAGATAAAACTTGTAATCTTAAATAAAATATTAAAAAAAACATTAAAAATAAAACAAAACACAAAAAAATTATCATTAATTGATTGCAAAATTAAATTTAAAATGGAATAGATATGCTTAAAGGTACAGACCAATAATAATAATAATAATAGTAATAATAATAATAATGATATTAAAAATTATAATAATAATATTAATAGTAATAATAATGATATTGACAATAATAATAATGATATTAATGGTGATGATAATATAAATAATAATATTGTTCTTTTATAATAAGCGTGCAACTGATAAGGGAGTAGTGTAATACGATTTTTAAATATTGGCAACAAAATTACTAAAATACCATTTGAAGAATTGTTCCGATTTTTTTTTTTTTTTTGTTTCCATGAAATTGCCTGAAATCATTCTAAAATCACTAATCAAATATATAAGAAGTCTTGATGGTGGTGGTGGTGTTATTTAGCACCCAGAATAGCCCTGATTGAGCAGACTCATAATCAAAGATCCAGCTAAGAATATCCTATTTTTCTTCAACTAGATTGTATTTAAAGAGGGCATCATACATTATGAGAATGAATGTCTTGTGATACACCCCACCACACACAGATATATATATATATATATATATATATATACATATATATATATATAGGAAAATGAAAAATAATAATAAGGCAGAATGCTAAACTGGAAGCATATTTTAATAAAGATTTCTAACCGGCTTCCATTGCATAGGAAATTTTCAAGAAGAGGGAGAATGAAAATGTTTTTTACAAAGAAGTACAAAATGAAGAAAATAATGTATAAAAAAAAAAAATATAAAAAAATAAATATACCAATACATTATATTGTCTTTGAGCTTTTAAAGTTCAATGGTAATTCATGTATATAATGGTTGGAAAAATAAGGATGCATGACAATTGAGAGTTGTGTTAGGTTTAAAAAAAAGAGAAAAGTTTGTGTTAAGCAGGAAGTGTGGTGTCAAAACAGGAAGTGTGTGTAAGGGGAGACAAATCTTTTTAGTTGAAACATAAACTTCCAATTGAAAAAGAGTTCATAACTCCAACTAAAAAGATTTGTCTCCCCTTACACACACTTCCTGTTTTGACACCACATTTCCTACTTAACACAAACTTTTCTCTTTTCTTAAACCTAACACAACTCTCAATTGTCATGCATCCTTATTTTTCCAACCATTATATACATGGATTACCATTGAACTTTAAAAGCTCAAAGACAATATAATGTATTGGTATATTTATTTTTTTATATATTATTTTCATTTTGTACTTCTTTGCAAAAAACATTTTCATTCTCCCTCTTCTTGAAAATTTGCTATGCAATGAAAGCTGGTTAGAAATCTTTATTAAAATATGCTTCCAGTTTAGCATTCTGCCTTATTATTATTTTTCATTTTCCTATTATTTCTCCCCATGTGGTTAACACAACCCCACTATTTACTGATTTATATATATATATATATATATGTATATATATATATATATTTCTTTTTACCCCCACCAAGGAGGTTATGTTTTTGCCAGCGTTGGTTTGGGAAATTGGGCGATTTTCAGCATGCGTGTATATGGGTGGAAATGAGCTGCTTGGCGGTGGTCTGTGCTCCCCGAGTGCTTTTCCATTTTTTATGTTTACAGCTGTTTCATAGTTTGCATTTGGCTATGTAATTGGTGTAACCCAATGCAAAATGTAAAATAGTTGTGAATATACAGAATTAAATATCTTTTGCCTATAATATATGTAGATTTGAGTTGATTATATCCATAAGTGTGTCTAAGATTGTAGAGTATGATTTGACTGAGATTTGGCTGCTATTTCAAGCAGACTAGACAACCATATTGAAACACTCACTTATGGATAGTCCCTGATTGATGAGAAATCTAAACCTAGTACCTGGTACCATAATACCATTGTGAGGAAGGTTCTGAAACGGCATGCATTCTCTCCTGATGACCTCATAAGCCTGCTAGCATCTTGTATGCAGAGCTTTCAACTGGTGACACTTGCATCTGCAAGTTGTTTGCAAACAATATATATATAAACACACTACATGTACATATGTTGGATGTTTATGTGTGTGTGTGTGTGTGTGTATGTATGTGTTTGTGTATATACACACACACACATATATATTCTTTTGTTGTTTTTTCTATCAATACATACATACATATATATATATATATATATATATATATATATATATATATACACACACACATACAAACATACATACATACATACATACAGAGGCTTTTCTGTGAGAGCACATGGCTCAGAGGCTAGGGTGTTGCACTCATGATCTAGCAATCATGATTTCAATTCCTAGACTGGGTGGTGCATTGTGTACTTGAGACAAACACTTCATCTCATGTTGCTCTGTGATGACTTCGACACCTAACATGTGGTGCACTGTGCACCTGTTCAGATAACATCAATTTGTTGGAGAGGGTGAGCTAATGTGCAGCACGAACATTTGATCACTCTAAGCAAATCATTTGCAAAGGTCGTTCGGCAAAAGCTGAATGTTCATTTGTCATCTTCAACAGGAGAGTCCATCGTATATACAGGCTTTTGTACAGTTTCTCTCTTCTATATTTCACTCCAATGTATTGGTCAGCCCAAAAGTGCCATGCAGTGGAACTGAACCCAAAACTCATATGGTTGCAAAGCAGACTTCTTGATCACACAACCATGTCTCTGTTTTGCTTGCATGAGTGTCAGTATCATTGTAGAAAATGTAAATATATCTTCAACAGCCACCAGATAACCGACAAGTGTAGGTGCTTAGTTTTTAATTTCATGGTAAATGCATAAATAGACTCCAGGGAAGGAATTAGAAAACTCAGGGAGAAAATCCTTGAAGACCACTTTAAATTATGTGTAATCTAATAAGGTCTCAGTTTAGAACAATTTATTAAATATTCAGAGAAAATGTAATTTCAGATATTGTCGAAATGTAATTATATGTATTAAAGAAATGAAAATGTAAGGTGTCCTTTTAATGATATTTTTTATAAATATAAGACAGTTAGGATATATATATATATATATATATATAATGCTTTAAAATTTGGCACAAGAGGAGAGTGTTAGTTGGTTACATCTACCCCAGTGCTCAACTGGTACTTATTTTATTGATCCTGAAAGGACGAAATGTGAAGTCAACTTCAGCAGCATTTGAACTCAGAACATAAAGACAGATAAAATGTTGTTAAGCATTTTACCCAGCTTGCTAACAGTTCTGCCAGTTTGCTGCCTTAGTTGGAATATATATATAATGCTATATGTTATCTGCAGGAATGAAGTGGGATTTCATGCAAAAATCCTTCCTTGCTAATGGTTTTGCATTTTAATTTTTTATTTACTTTCTGTATAGGTGTACCTGTGTGGTAAGGAGTTTGCTTCCCAACCACATGGTTTCAAGTTCAGTCCCACTACAAGTCACCATGGGCAAGTGTCTTCTACTATAGCCCTAAGCTGACCAAAGCCTTGTGAGTGGATTTGGCAGACAGAAATTGAAAGAAGCCTCTTCCACACACAAACTTTCACACTCACACACATGCGCACGCTTGTGTGTGTAACTGTATATGTGTGGTGTGTATGTGTCATCTCTTTGCCTTGACATTATGTGGTAGTTCCGTGTGTCACCAGCATGCAGTCTGTCCTTTATTCCCAGTCCACCATGAAATTATGTCTGGCTGTGGGGAACCTTATTTCAAAACAAGTAAGAGCTGGCAACAGGAAGGGTGTCCAGCCATAAAAAATTCACTTCAGCAAATACTGTCCAACCCATGCAAGTATGAAAAAGTGGATGTTAAAACAATGATGATGGTGATAATAAATGTATAAGGCTAAATAGTTTCTTGATTTCAATATTTCTGAGACTAAGAGTGAAGTCTGGAAAAAGCCAATCAAACACATATTTATTTATTTATTTATTCATTTGTTTTATTCATTTACTTATTTTTCTTAGTTAATTTGAAATGAATAGAATTTATTTTTCATTCCATGATTTTTGTTCTTTTGTTTTGCCTGCAGGGTGGTGGGGGCAGGGGGGGGGGGTTGTGAGTGTGGAGGGGGAGGAGTAGGAGGGGCAAGGAGTGGTTTAATTTTGGCAAAAATAAAAAGGAAAAATAAAAACCATTTAGAAATTATTGAATTATTTAAAAAAAAACATGGTCACAGAATTACATGTTACAACCATACTATTGCTATTATTACTAATACTACTACAAGTACTCCTACCACTACTATACTCAAAATATGGTTTAATTATTTATGCATTTCATTAATGTCTTGCAAAGATACTTTAGTAGTAGTAGTAGCAGCAGCAGCAGCAGCAGCAATTTATAGATAATTATAACAAGTTAAGCTGTATGAAGAATCACAGAGAAGTGAGGAGGAGGAGGAGGAAGAATAAGAAGTGAAGATGAGGAGGAGGAGGAGGTGGAGGGAGGTAGAACAGGAGGAGGATGAAAGAAGAGGCAGAGGAGGAGGAGGAGCTGATATGATATGATACGATACTACGATATAACGATACAACACGAAAACTTAACACTTTATTGCTAAATTCTCGAGAATTGTCCAAACATAAAGGAATAAAATTTTTTGCTGAAATAATGAGATAAGATAAAAATAGAATATTTTTGTGTCTAGACATAATGATTACATTGAACTTGCCATTAACATAGATAAAAACTTAATCAAATGATCTCTGCTGCTTTTGTTTTTGGTTTTTGTGTGGTCTTTGTTGTTGCTGCTGCTGCACTTTATTTTTATTTTATTTATCGTCTTGACTTGCAGTTAGTTACTTTGAAAGCTTGAATATATTTGTCTCATATTTTTTTTTTCTGATTGGCACAGACAACATAAAAAAAAAAAAAAAGCGAGGGAAGGTCTGTGAAAAAGTAAAAATAAAGTAAAATAAAACAGTCAAAAACAAATAAGACAAACAAAAAAACAATTGCTGTTGCCTATCAGGCAATAAGTTATATAGGAAATAGCTGTTAGTTTAGTTCTTTGTGTGTGTATGCATGATATTTGTGGAGGGTGAGGAATTAGCTTTTTTTTGTTGTTGTTGTTTCTTTGTTTCTTTTCGAGATGATACAAATCAAAGATAAGATAAAGGCAGGCGGGTAATGAAAAATTATAAAAATTTATATCTATTTTAATATCTCTGCATTCTTTCTATATTGTGTTATGTATATATTATAGTATGTATTCTTTATATATTATGTTGGTGGCAGTGGTGGGTTGGTGGGTGGCAGTGAATTAGCAGTCAGTCATTGGAACATTGGATAAAAAAAATGCTTTTCAGTCTTTCTTCTTCCAGCACATGGCTGCATATCCCAGGTTCAAATCCTGCCAAGTTTAGCTTGGCCTTTTTTTTTTTTTTATCCTTTTGGGGTTGATAATTAAAACTAACAGCCCTGGTAGATTGAGATACATATTTGAATATCAGATGGTATACTTTGTGCTATGTGTTTCAGCTCTGCACTCTCCTTTCAAATCTTGTCATGGTCAACTCTGACTTTCGAGTTTCCAAGGTTTCAATAAAGAAAATACCAATCAGACACTGGAGTAAATGCTTTGCCCCCCCCTCTCTCTCTCTCTCTCTTAGGGTTTCATTTTTAACCTCTGCCTTCTACCTCTTTTCTCTCTGCATTTATCTTTCTCTTCCTCTCTCAAACCAAAAGAAGTTTAGACAGGAATTTGAACCCAAAACACACAGACCTAGGATAGCTACCACAAGACATTCATCTGATGCTCTACCAATCCTACCAATCCACTGCACTGGCTTGATACTTTATCAACGCAAAATAGATGAAAAATAACGTTGACCTTACCCAGGATTTGAACTCAGAGTAAAGAGAGCTAGAGCAAATACAACATGAGGCATTTCATCTGATGCTGTAAAGGATTCTACCAATCTCCCACCTTAAGTTTATTAAGAGGTGCCACATTACCACATGCTTTCTTTCTGTCTCAGGTGTGTTGTTATCAAATTGATCAGGAAGTGATGCCTGCATCCACATAGTAGTGGCTCCATGGTTGTTGAGTAACTGAACTCTCACATAACATCATCACAAACACCAGCCAGCCTTAAAGTGTAACACTATTTACTACTAATCATAACAGATACAAACTGAAGAATCATTTGAAACAATCATTTGTCATTTTTGCTGCTAAATTTAGGATTTTAACACCATAGATTAGCTTCCAATACCAATACCACAGAAGCAATTTTATCACAGACCTCTAAATATTTCTTAAGTTTTGACGTGTTTTATTTATTTTCTTTTTTATCTTTCATGTTCCAGTGTAACCTCTCTAAAATTGCTTGTTTTTTTTTTTGTTTTGTTTTGGGTTTTTTTATGTCACTGACTGCCTGTTTGTTTTTACGTAAGGTCAAATATTCTGACAGCCAACATATGGCCATCTTTCTGCTCTCAACTAACCTTTAAGATTACAAAATATTTCTTCTATTAAGACACACGTCTTTGTCTGTTGAAGATGGGATTGTTTTTTTGGTTTTTGTAGTTGTTTGTTTTCTTACTTTCTTTTTAACTTTTCTTTTTATATTTTTATATTTTCTCTTTTATTTCCATTCTTTATGAAGATAAATTCTACTTGTATCAATTTCATAAAAAAAATTGGTTCAATCTATTTCCAATCATGACTTTACTATGAAGTTGATATTTATGTGTGTGTGTGTGAGTGTGTATATGTGTGTGTGTATATATGTGTGTGTGTATCTGTTTATGAGTGAGTATATATGTATGTATATATATATATGTGTATGAGTGTCTATATATGTGTGCCTGTATATGTATATATACATATACATATTTGTATATGAGTGTGTATATATGTGCATGTGTGCATATGTGTATATATATATATCTGTGTGAGTGTGTATGTATAAACTTATGCTACTTTATAAAGATTGTGTCATCTTCCCAGATAAAACTGCATCATATCAAACCAATAAGCAATATTTTATACAGTCATTCATTCTACTGAAAATAGCAGTTAAATCTCCCTCAAACCACAAACTACCATCTTCAAAAAAAAAAAAAAAATACAATGGACAATGTAACCCCTCAATATATAAGAAGATAAAATGGTCATAAGTAGAACACTTTTGATGGTAGTTATGTCAATAATAAAAAATATTTGATAATAATGGTTTCAAATTTTGGCATAAGGCCAGTAGTTCTGAGGGAGTGGGTAAGTCAATTACATTGACCCCAGTGCTCAACTGGTACTTATTTTATTGACCCCAAAAGAATGAAGAGCAAAGTCAACCTATAATAAAAATAATATCTGAAAAGAGAGATAACATGAACATGGAACCTGAAAAAAGAAGAAAAAGTCCTTATAATAAAGGTGCTTTAGATATGTTTAAAAAAACATACAGACAAATACATAACCAAAGCTCCAGGTCTTAGGAATATGTATAACATACAGAAAAAAGCTGATCAATTTGAGCAATTGTCCAGTGTGCTAAACAGTTCTGCTGCCTCAATGCCTCAGTAATAATAATAATAATAATAATAATAATAATAATTTGTTACATATGTACTAGGCTACAAATTTAGTGGGGGGGGGGGCAGTCAGTCAAATCAATGCCAGTACTTTTTCAACTGTTGTTTTGCTCTTATCTAAAACATTTTCTTCACTGCAGTTAGCTTTATCTTATTTCTAGAAATGAATTCAGTTTTTAACATTAGTCTGACTTTTCTGCAATTTTTTAACTTTCACTTTCGTTTCTGTATGTTGTTTCTTTATCAGTTTTATCACTCCTAAGTATTTGATTGTGTAGTTCTCTTCTGATTCTCTGATTCCAGTGACTAAATCTAATTTTATATTTTCAGTGTTAGTTTATTTGTCTCTTATTTTAAAAACTTTTACAAATTTTACTTCATCTATACTTATTTTAAAGTAGCAAACTAACCGAATCGTTAGAACATGGGACAAAATGCTTAGCAGCATTTCTTCAGGCTCTTTGCATTCCGAGTTCAAATTCTGCTGAGATCAGCTTCACCTTTCATTCTTTTGGAGCTAGTAAAATAAAGTGCCAGTCAAGTACTTGAGTCAATGTAACTGACTTTAGGATTTGCTATATTTAAAATTTACCCAATTCACCAGTAGCTGCAATTTATAATCATGCATCTCTGTCTAGCATTATTTCTGTTTCTCTGGTCAAAGATTGTTGCTTTCCAGGTGAGAATACAGTATAGTTGCAAGGGCCTTTATATATATATATATATATATATATATATATATATATATATATATATATATATATATATTACTTGTTTCAGTCATTAGACTGCAGCCATGCTAGGGCACTGACTTGTAGAATTTTTGGTCAAATAAATCAACCCCAGTACTTTTTTTTAAAGCCTGGAATTTATTCTATCAGTATCTTTTACCAAACCATTAAATTACAGGGCATAAACAACACACCAACTGTCAAACAGCTATATATATATATCTATATATATATTTATCTCCTAACTCAGATGCCATTCAGAAAGTCCCACATGCCACAGTTTTCCCATGACTTTTCAACTTTGTTGCCTAGTTTCCTAGAAACAGCAGCCAAACCTCCATCAAATCACACCCTACCCCTTAAAAATGGGGAGGACAGACTGGATGATGTAGTCAGGGAAATCTAGTCATGGCCATCTTTCTCCATACTCCTGCTCAATGAAGGGTATCCTAGGGCTAAACAACAACAATAATTGCTGCAGCAGCAGCAGTAGCAGCAGTAACGCTGTACATAGAATTTTTGAATTGCTTTTTAAGTTTCACCATATTTGATCATTATTTTATTTGATGTCATGCAACGAGGAACAAGACATGGTTCTTTGACACCAGGAATACTTACTTTGGCAATATGATCAAAGCCAGCCGACATTGTGGTGAAAAATGTTAATACTTTGGTATTTTGTAGTTCAACGTACTGTGAAGAGATGCAAGACATTTAAGAAATTTACAAACAGATTTGATAAGTTTCACTTCACTTGCTAACTTTACTCCTCTATATTATATATGTCTGTGTATGTATGTGTGTGTGTGTGTGTGTGTGTGTGCGTGCTTATTAGTGCATTTCTGAATGTGTGTGTGCGTGTTGTGAGTATGTATGTGTTTGTGTAAATGTGTGTGTGCATGGGTGAGTATATGTGCTTGTGTGTTAGTGTATGTGTGATGAGTGTGTGTTTGTGGGTTAGGGAGTGAGCGTCTGTGTGTGTTTGTGTATATGTGTATGTGAATGACTCGATATGTTTGTAATAGAGTGGGTGTATATTTGTCTTAATGTGTGTCTGTTAGTGTGCATGTGCTTATATGTGTGTGTGAGTGTAAGTATGTATTAGTGTTTGCATGTTTGCATGTGTGTGTGTGGTGATGTGTCAAGGGAAGAAAAATTTATATCTAAAAATCGATCTGTAGAAATTTAGGTATTCTCTCTGTTGGTATATGGCAGCAAATTGGTTAGGGTAATTAGAGCATTAGATCAAATACCTCATGGTACTTGGGTTTGTCCTTCTGGACTCTAAGTTCAAATCCTGCCATGGTTGCCTTTATCTTTCATTCTTGAGAAAGGCAGTGTTGGCAGAATTGTTATCATAGACAAAATGCGTTTTAGTATTTCCTCTGGCTTTACATTCTGAGTTCGAATGCCCCTCACATTGATTTTGCCTTTCATCCTTCCAGGGTTGATAAAATAAACATCAGTTAAACACTTGTATTGGTCGAATCAATTTATGTCCTACCCCTAAATTTGCTGGCCTTGTGTTAAAATTTGAAATATCTGTCATCCTTTAAAGAGTAAATTATTAAAGTACAAGTATTGGAGTCAATACTCTCTATCTCACTCACTCTCTCTCTCTTTCTCTCTTTCTCTCTCACTCTCTCTCTCTCTCTCACTCTCTCTCTCTCTCTCTCTCTCTCACTCTCTCTCTCTCTCTCTCTCTCTCTCTCTCCCTCCCTCTCTCTCTCTCTCAGAATCAGAAATATTGTGCCATGAGAAGATACATGGAGACTCACATGTCTCTTTTTTCTAGAAATCAGAGAAGGTCGAGTGAAAGCCTAACATCCTCTCCTAAGCTGCTTCCTTTTCAACCACATGGTTGTAGGTTCAGTCCCACTGCATGGCACCATGAGCAGTGTATTCTACTCTAATCCTGGCCTGACCAATCCCTTGTAAGTGAATTTGCTTGATGGAAACTGTGTGGAAACCTCTTGTATATAAATATGTGCATATGTGTGTACATCTTGTGTGTTTGTCCTTACCACCACTCCTTGACTTGACAACTTGTGTCGGTTTGTTTATGTCCTCATAACTTAGCAGTTCAACAATAAGGACCCAATAAAATGAGTGCCAAATTAAAAAAATAATTACTGGGGGTCAATCTGCTCAACTAAAACCTTTCAAACCAGTGACACAGCATATGTACATATAAGCATGCAAATTCACATATATATCTTTAATCAGGGAAAATTTACAAAAGTGATCCAAGCGGTAAGACTTTTGCGCATCCACACTCAACAAATTCCATTTGTTTCCGTATGTGTATGTGTATATATATATATATATATATATATATATATATATATATATATGTATGTATGTATGTATGTGAAGGTACATGGCTTAGTGGTTGGAATATTTGGCTCATGATCGTAAGGTCGTGAATTCAATTCTCGGCGACACGTTGTGTCTTTGAGCAAGAAACTTTATTTTCATGTTGCTCCAGTTCACTCAGCTGGGAAAAATGTGTAGTACTTGTATTTCAAAGGGCCAGCCTTGTCACACTCTGTGTCATGCTGAATCTCCCTGAAAATTACGTTAAGTGTACACATGTCCTTGGAGTGCTCAACCACTTGCACCATTAATTTCACAAACAAGCTGTTCCATTGATTGTATTAGCTGGGACCCTTGTCATCATAACCGATGGAGTACTCCTATATATATATATATATATATATATATATATATATGTATATATATATATATATATATGTATATATTCCCAAAAATTGCTGGCCTTGTGCCAAAATTTGAAACCAATATTACTAATAATTTGCTAAAATGGTTTAAAATTAGTCTAAAACTCTGGCAGTAGCACTATGAAGAAATAAGAAATTATGGTAATTTCTGTAGAAGAATGGTGACCAGTGCAAATCAGTAGACTATTAACCTCATCTTCTGTGTGTCATTTTTGTATTATTATTATTGTTTTATGTTGTTGTTTTTTTTTTATCTACACAAATAATAGTAATTGAGATGAATTAGAAACAATCACTGTGTTATGTCTATTGATTGGGTAATTTCCGGTTTTACTGTTTTTGTTTTGGTTTGTTTTTTGCCAAGTGCCAAGTTCATATTTATATTGGGGGGGGGGGGAAGAGATGTATGTATTTATGTATACTTACATGTGTATGAATGTGTTGGTGTATGTATGTGTATATGCATATATATTTATACACGTATGCGTGTTCATATACATATAGTAATATATATTCATTCATATATATGTATATATATATATGTATATATATATATATATATATATATATATATATATATATATATATATATCTACATGTGTGTGTATATGTATGTATACATACTCATATATGCATATAATATGAGAACAAATGGAATTTGTTACGTGGTATGTGCAAAACTTTAGCCTCTTGAGTCAATTTTGTAAGTTTTGCCTGATTAGAAATATATGAATTTGCATACATTCATACACACACACACACACACATGTATATACGCACACATACATGTTTCATATCTGCTATAACTATTTGCAAACCAGGACCACCTTGGTATAAAAAATTTCCAACTTATCCCTAATTCACACTCTACCATGAAACAACAAGAATAAATTAGGATCTTCACTGTCCTAAATAAAACAATTCAAACAAATCAATGACAGTGAGTATAGTATCTAACAAGAATGGAAAACATACTTAACAAAGTCGGGGAACTCCCCTCCTCAGCTGTCAATCAGATATCAATGTGATTTTGACACCTTGTACTCATTTTTAAAACACAATTCACAAAATACGCATATAAATACACTCTCACACTTATACATATGTACATACATACATGAATATCTCTGTCTATTCACACAGCATATTATATCATATCAAAACTGGTTGATTAATTTTGAATAAGTTAGGTTTGCATAGTTAAAAATCTGATAAGAATAAATAGATTATTTATGGTTTATGGATGTTTTTTTCTTAATAATTGGATCTCTAGAGATGAGCTCAAATGTTTTCACATTTGAAAAGAAGAAAAAAACAAACAAATGACTAATTGAATAAATAAAGAAACTAAATTAATATATTTCTTTGAGAAATTGTTGTTTCTTTCTTGAAGCAGTTTCTGTTGCTTTCTTGATTTTACATTATCATTTTTTTAAAAAGATTATTGCTAACATTTATACTGCAGTGAACTAATGACAAAAGATAGCTGTTTTACCGGTCTTTACTGCTTCTGGTGTATATAATTGTCGTCTTACTCTTTATATGTGTGTGTGTGTATGTATATGTGTGTGTGTGTGTGTGTGTAATACATACATGAAAGAGGTGCAAGTGTAGATATGTGGTTAACAACTTTTCTTCCAAATCACATGGCTTTTGGTTCAGTCTCACTGCATGATACCTTGGGTGAGTGTTTTCTACTATAGCTCCAGGTCAACCAAACCACAGTGAGTGAATTTGATAAACAGAAACTGAAAGAAGCTCATCATGTGTGTGTGTGTGTGTAAGTTTGTATCTCTTTGTCTTGACATCATGTGATAGTTGTAAACGAGTGTCACTGTCATACAAGCAGTGTCATGCATTTTCAATAATCTGCAAAAGCATGTTTGGCCATGGTGAAATATTACCTTGCTTCAAAACAGGCAAAGGATTGGTGACAGCAAGAGCATTCAGCTGTAGAAATAGATATTCTGTCTCCATAGAAAAGTGGGTATTAAAATGATATTGCCACTGCTATAGACAAAGACAACGATGTGTGTGTGTGTGTGTGTGTGTGTGTGTGTGTGTGTGTGTGTGTGTGTCATCATTTAACATCTGTCTTCCATGCTGATATGGGTTTGACAGTTTGACAGGCGCCAGCCAGGTAGAAGACTACATTAGGGTACTGTGTCTGTTTTGGTTTGCCCTTCCTAACATCAACCACCCTGTACAGGGGACTGAGTGCTTTTTACACGGCACCAGCACAGGCAAGGTCAGTTTTGGCATGGTTTTTTACATATATGTATGTGTGTGTGTATACAGGGGTTGGACAAAATAATGGAAACACCTTAAAATTTGAAACAAATTTATTTTAATATGGGGTACGACAGCCTTTGGCAGTAATTACAGCTTGAAAGATTGCATTTCTCTCCGGAAACAGTTCTACAACCATAGGATGAATTTGATCAGATAAAATGCTTAAATAGTCTTGACTATTAATTCTGCCATAAAGGGAAACCATTGGGCCAGAGGATTTCCAAGATATAGCCCTCACAGATCGTCCTCCATGTTTAACAGTTGGAAGAAGGCAGTCTAAGTCACATGCTTCTTTTGGCTTATTTTTTTTACTTTAATTCTCATTTAAAATCACTTTTCTTTTCTACTACCTTTATTTTTTTCATTTTCTATGGATTTCCCTTCCTTCCTTTTATTCATTTTTCTTAAAGATTATCCTGGTATAGATGTCTTAATCCTTAATCTCTCTTTAATCTATTTATTTAGCCATAATTTCCTCCATGTCTTTTTATAACCCACCAACTGACTGTTACTATGTTATTATCTAACTCTATACATCCCATCCAGCTCTCATGACCACCAACCACTCCTTGTAAACATCACTTTGTTATTAAAACCTATTAAAATGTTTTTGCCAAAAGTTAAAGCAAATCAAAGCAACAATTGATTTCATTGTTAATTGTTTGTTTCTTTTTAATAGAGAACTAATTTTAAATTTATTCCAAGGCATTTCTTGCTATATACTGCCAACAGTAGTATATTGTATTGTAAGTAGTGCTGACTATACAGGGTGGGTTTTTTTTTTTTATATGGCTGGGGTGTTGGAAGTGTTTTTTTGGTCCCCCCCCCCCCACTCTGTCTGATAACACAGCTCTGTGCAAAAAGGCATTGTGTCCAAACTCCATGATATCGATGTTTTCTAGTGCCTGATTATACAGCCATGCAACGTATTGATTCACAGCTTGAAATAAGCACAAAAACTCTAACAAAATTATTTTCCTTTGTGCATGAAAGGGATTAATTTGGAGTGGCTAAGAATGTGTGGGGTTTTTTTTTCTTTCTTTTTTTTTCTTCCCCTTTTTTTCTTTTGATAACTATCTTGGTAAATTTAATAATAATAATTATTATCATCAACATTATTCTTATCATCATCATTATTATTATCATTATTATTAATTTTTGTTGTTGCTATCATTATTATTATTAATTTTTGTTTGCTTTTTTTTGTTTTCTTTTTAGTAGGGGTTATTTTTGTTGTTGAATCATCTTAATTTCTTTTTATACCAATTAAATAGTTTCACTTTTGCCATATTTGGATTGATTCCAACTACGTACACTGCTAGCAGAGAGGAAAAAAAGCCAATCCTATTTCTGTAAGCTCTTAGATAAGATTTAAAAACAATTTCTTTTTTATATTCCAAATATTTATCACTAGCCATTTTGTGATCAGATTTTAACCCTTTGCCTTTCGAATTTATCATATGTTATACACAGGACATCTTTCCGTGATGTCCATGCAGCATATATGATACGCATTCCCAATTTTTTTACTACCACCAGAGTAATTTGGAATATATGAAAGGAAGGTTTTATATTACTCAGAATTTTTTGAAACAGGGACTGGCTAAAAGTTAGACACAGGCCTGGTTGTGTGGTAAGAAGTTTACTTCCCAACCACATGGTTCCAAGTTCAGTCCCACTGCATGGCACCTTGGGCAAGTGTCTTCTACCATAACCTCAGGCCAAATAAAGCCTTGTGAGTGGAATTGGTAGACAGAAACTCAAAGAATCCAATTGTGTGTGTGTGTGCTTGTCCCAGACCACCAATTGACAACTAGTGTTGGTGTGTCTATGTCCTTGTAACTTAACAGTTTGGCAAAAGAGACTGATAGAATAAATATAAGGCTTAAAAAAATAAATAAATACTGAAGTGAATTCATTCAACTAAAAAGTTCTTCAAGGTAGTGCCCCAGCATGGCCTGAGTCTAATGACTGAATGTCAAAAATTTGTGAGGTTTTTTTTATGAAGTACCAAATTTTCCAATCATTATAAAAAATGATAATTCCACACAAGTTTTTGATAAAATGGTGTTTATACACCTCAACAGGTTTCAGAAGCTATGTATGTGTTAATTACATCAGAGTTTAAATGAGTTAGCTGTTAAACCAATATAATGTTTGTTGGTTCATTCACTGGTTACATATCAGAAAGATAGACAATGGAACTTGTTAGACATCCACCATCTGAAGGACCTCACATTAGAGTTATAGTTATGCAATTGCTTAGTGGAACGGTCTGTGAGATAACAGGGTATATACAATATTGGTGCATCAATATTGGCACATCAAATAAAAATATTTTGTGTTATTCCAATCCATTTGGATTACATCTTTTACATGGCTTGTTGAGATTGCCATTTGTTTATCACTGAGATCAATAAAATAAAAACCAAGGCAAAGGAACTTTCAAAGTCAGTGCTCCAGTATGGCGGAAGTCCAAAGAGTAAAACCAGTAAAAGTTGAAAAGAATAAACCAGAATGTTCATAGGTTAGAAATATATATTTTAGCTATTCATGTACGTCATTAGGCAAGACAAGTGTCCACTCCTACTTTGCAGTTGAGTGGTTCAAGTTATCCAATAGTAAAATACAAAAAAAGAAAAAGTAAAGTGTCTCTCCCATAAACCATCCTACATTTCTAGAATGGACAAAATCGATGATAAATAGCAAAAAGTAAAAGCAGAATAAAGATTCTAGCTTCACTAATTTTTAATCTACTGTGTATACATATATGTTTGTGAGTGTGTTTGTATATGTGTTTGTGTATGTATATGTGTGTGTGTGTGCGTGTGTATATATATCATCATCATCATCATCATCGTTTAACGTCCGCTTTCCATGCTAGCATGGGTTGGACGATTTGACTGAGGACTGGTGAAACCGGATGGCAACACCAGGCTCCAGTCTGATTTGGCAGAGTTTCTACAGCTGGATGCCCTTCCTAACGCCAACCACTCAGAGAGTGTAGTGGGTGCTTTTACGTGTCACCTGCACGAAAACGGCCACGCTCGAAATGGTGTCTTTTATGTGCCACCCGCACAAGCCAGTCCAGGGGCACTGGCAACGATCTCGCTCGAAAATCCTACAGGAGCCAGTCAGGCGGTACTGGCAACGGCCACGCTCAAAATGGTGCATCTCATGTGCCACCCGCACAAGAACCAGTCCAGGGGCACTGGCAACGATCTTACTTGGCTTGCCGGGTCTTCTCACGCACAGCCCATTTCCAAAGGTCTCGGTCCGTAGTCATCGCCTCGGTGAGGGTGTGCATATACATATATGTATGCGTAAGTATATATATATATATATATATATACACACACACACACACATATATACATACACACCCACACATGTACATATATAATGTATAAATAAATGTGCGTGTGAGTGTATATATAATATACATATACAGTTAGAAGAAAAGATGCATTTATAACGTGTGTGTATATATATATATATATATATATATATATATATATATATGAGAGAGAGAGAGAGAAAGATTTGAGGCAAGGATACTCAGTATAAAATGAAGAGTTAGTGATTGCAATATGTGAAAATTAAGTAACAGCAAAGAGCAGTAACATGAAGCAACAGTGAAAAATCTGTGTTTGTATGTGTATTGATAAGGGTTTGAACTGTAGAATTTGAAAGAATGCAACTGAATACTACAAGGTGTTTTTTCTAATGTCCTACTGTTTAATCTGACTTCTGGAATGAAGGAAAGAAAGGAGGGAAAGAAATAAAATAAAGAAACAAAGGAAAGAAATATAGAAAAAAGAAAGAAAGAATTTAAGAAAGAATGAATGAAAGAAAAAGGAAAATAGGATAAAAATGAGAGAAAACAGAAAAAAGAATGAATGAATAAAAAAGAGGAAGAGCAAAAGAAAGAGTGGGAAAGAAACAAAGAAATAAGAAGAAAGTGAAAGAAAGAAAAAGAGTAAAAAGAAAGAAAGAAGTAAGAGTAGTGTTACAATTTGTGTTCCTACTTCATCAAAAGTTTTAATAGTCACTCAGAAATTTTATTAAAGTATTTCTGATTTAATGAAAAAAAAATATAGAAATGAAACAAATAAAAACCAAAGATAATTCTGTAAATTTTTCACAATATATACAGTTAAAAATTACTGTTGAAACTGGGATTTTATTTAATCTTCTGCTTCTGCTGCTGCTCTAAGACATTTCTTCGAAGACAGAAGAAGAAGAAAAAGAGGAAGAAAAAATAGCAGACAATCAATTAGTTTCATTCAATTAGAAATTCTTACTAAAGACATGTTAAGTTTAGTTATCTATAAATGATGTGTGTGTGTGTTTGTATGTATGTATGTGTGCTTGTTCATATATATATATGGGAGAATATACAAATAACAACAGACGAGGACAGGTGGTGTAAATAACAAAAGTATATATTAGTATGACGCTCGGGAATACGGAAAGTCTTTGACGTTTCGAGCTACGCTCTTCAACAGAAAGAATACGGAGACAAGGAGATAAACACGGAGAAAAAAAATTGAATAGTGTTCAGTCAACGGTCAATCATAATAATATATATATACATATGTGTGTGTGTGTGTGTGTCTGATGAATCTATCTATTTGCCCCGTTCATATTGCAACATATGTTGTTTTATGTGTATGAAACTTTGAGTACAGACTGTACACAATATTAGACATGGAGATTTTCTGAGAGGAAGATGTTTGAGTGTTTAAATTAAATTTCTTTTCCCCTCAATTTCTTCTGGGAACATCTAATAGCCTCTTTTATAATTCTTATGCATATAAACTTTCACTCTGCTCCTGGCATCTGATGAGTCAAACATGTCCTACATGCCCACTTTAAGCCATGTATTAAAAAATATATGTCATGATAAAAAGCACCATATAGAATGCACCCAGTACACTCCATAAAGTGGTTGGTGTCAGGAAGGGCATCCAGCTGTACATATCATGCCAAAGCAGATACCTGGAGCTTGGTGCAGCCCACCAAGCTGCCAGCTACTGTCAAACCGTTCAGCCCAATTCCAGCATGGAAAATGGATAATGATGATGTAGTAGTAGTAGTAGTAGTACAAGTTTTTTCATTGCCTTTTTTTTTTAGGCTAGCATAAATCAAACATATTTTTTTGAGGTACCTTCAACAGAATTTACTCTGTTGCAAGTATTTGAACACAGTCTCCTGTCACAGGATCTTGTCCCATTCTGCCACCAGTTTCAGACACCCTGTGATATGGGTTAAGCGTCAATGACTATTTCATGTAAAGTACTGACACTCTCATCTCAACACATTGTCTTCTCATAAAATTACAACCAAGTTCTGCTTCTCATTGGCTGCTTCATTATGAAAAGAGTTATTATTATTTATAGAAAAATGTAAAGAAAGATATTTTTGAATTTATCTTAACTAAATGTTTAAATAGGGCAGATAAGAGTTGCATTTAAATCGTTCAGAATATGATATCCCAGGAGAGACACATGGACAGCTTTCCCTGTATTATAGAAATATGTGGGTTTTCTTTTTTTTTTTCAGTCTGTTTTAATTTGAAAATTTAGTCAAAAGTAAGAAATATTTAAAAATGTGTGTGTATATGCACACATATATACACAAGCATGTATATGTATATACGTATGTATGTATGTACATATGTATTTCCATAGTTATCTGTCTATATATCATATTATGCACAAGAATAGCAAAACAAACAAAATTGATGATGATGATGATGATGATTTTATACATATATGTGTGTGTGTGCACATTTGTGTGTTAATACATATACACACACACATGCACACATATGTATATATTTCTGTCTCGCCTTCATTCTGTATATATCACTTAGCTGTCAGCATTGACATTGCAAAGGAGTTATGATAAATGAAAATACCTTTGGGGACACAGTCTGTTGTTTGAGTAATGGGCTTCAAAATGAAATGAATTGAGATATTCATTAAACACACACGCACGCACACATACACACACGCACACACACGCACGCACGCATGTACATGCACACACACACACACACATTCACAAATGCATGCACTCATATTGAAAGAAAGTGGGAGAGAATATTTCCAACCAACACATGTCTGATGAAAGGAAAATTTTCAATAAATAACTTGAGAGTGTTATGACAAACAACTTAGATAACAATGAGCTAACGAACGAGCGTCAATGCAGTCATTTGATCTTCGAGAAATAGCAGTCAAATTTCCCTCAGATCAAAACTTGTCTCTTTACACAACAAAATGAATTTTTTTTATAAATTTTAAAGTCATAAGTTGATGCCAGTCCCCCCGACTGGCTTCTGTGCTGGTGGTACATAAAAAGCACCCACTACACACTCAGAGCGGTTGGCATTAGGAAGGGCATCCAGCTGTAGAAAGCTTGATGATGATGATAATGATATACACACACACACACACACACACACACACACACACACATATATATATGATATTTACCACGTGAACTACGATGAAAATATGAGAAAGATATGGTATATAAATTTTTTGGTGCAGGGGTTCATGTAATCAACATAGTCCCTTCCTCCAAATTTCAGGCCTTGTGCCTACAGTAGAAGGGATTATTATTAAGGTGGTGAGCTGGCAGAATCGTTAGCATGCTGGGCAAAATGCTAAGTGGCATTTTGTCCAATTTTACATTCAGGCCTTGTGCCTATAGTAAAAAGGATTATTATCAGTATTTATCAGTGACTATAATTATACTCCAGGAATGTTTCAGTGTTATTCTGATCTCATCAGCCAGAGAAAGTCACTTGTTACTCTACTTGCTAAAATACTGCTGAGAGAATCAGTTAGTAAATGTACAAAATTGTATACTAATTTCGTTTGAAAACCGAAAATTGTTTAGCAACTAAATATTTTAGAAATGCTACCAATATGATGAACAGCAGTTTAGCTCATATTAAAATTCTGTAATGCAGCGTCAACAAATTTTTGTTTTCAATGATGTCAGCCTGCAAGTCATACATCTTCATCTGTGGCACTCCCAGTTAATTTTCTTGGAGAAATTTGAGAAATCCATTTCGCTTTATCAATCTTCCAAGTCTGTAATTGTTTCGAGTTGGAAGTTTGACAATCTTGCAGCACTCTTAGGCACATCTCTGTATGTATGTATGTATGATTGTATCAGTGTATGTGAGAGAGAGAGAGATATATATAGTTAGAGAGAAAATGTGTGTAGAACTAGATTATAAATAATAGCTAAGATACTTATATAAACATTATTAGATGGTATATCTTTGTAGAGATTATGTTGGAAATAAGTACCACTATGTGATCAGTCATCCTGCTAGAAATAGCAGTCAACTCTCCCTTAAATTTCACCCTAATGAGTCTATACAACAACAGAAACAATATATGTGCATTGAAA
The DNA here is from genome assembly GCF_046866305.1 of Octopus bimaculoides. Classification (NCBI taxonomy): domain Eukaryota; kingdom Metazoa; phylum Mollusca; class Cephalopoda; order Octopoda; family Octopodidae; genus Octopus; species Octopus bimaculoides. The sequence goes on from NC_142953.1 coordinate 4,853,761, forward strand.
ATGAATAATAATAATAATAATAATAATAATAATAATTTCATTTATTGGCCACCAGGGCCAACATATAGAGGACAATACAGTGGGGGTTTTACACAAAACAACAAGTACACAATTAAAACAATAACAAGAAGAATATAACAATGAAAGTTCCCCAAGCAACCTTACCAGTCTGTCCATCCAGTGCTCAATGCTTTAAGAGAGTGAAAGATAGATAAACAGACAGACAGGTTGTAGAAGCAAATTTTTTAATTCCTAACTGAATTATGTGGATGTGAGTATTAAGAGTGGCGACAAGTGTTGGTGCCATGCAATGCATCCAGTACAATCTGTGGAATTGTTGGTGATAGGAACATCATCTAGCTTTAGAAAATAAGACCAATATTAACCATACACATGGGACATGTTCCTTTGACCTATCAACCTATCAAGGAGAAAAGTAGGATAAGTTTAAAGAGATGCTTTGGACATTGATTAGACCATAGTTTAGCTTTAACAGAATGCTAAACACATGGATATTCATCCATCTGTCAGTCTGTCCATCGATCCATTCTATCTATCCATATATCTATCCATGCATTCATCCATCCATCTATTTATTTCATTTACTCATCTACACATCCGTCCATCCAGCCATCTACCCATTCATCCATCTGTCCATCCACCCAACCCTACATTTGTTCATTCATTCATTCATTCATCCATTCATTCATCTTTCCAATAATCCATCCATCCATCCATCCATTCACCCATCCATCCATACCACTTGAAGACATCAGAAAAGTATATGAGCTTCATATCGGAAATAGAAAGAAGTCTTTGAAGATATAGACAAAAACACAGTGATAGGCGCTTAGCTTTGAAATGATAATTTCCATAAAAATGTCAGTTTCTGGGAGCTTCTTTTAAAAATTTCAATAGCTTACAGAGCCAGAGCTGCTTCTCATAAACTGGAACTCCTTCACACACACACATGTGCCTGTGTGTACATATAAATGTGTGTGTGTGTGTGTGTGTGTATGTATATATATATATATTATAGGGTATCATTGATTTAATGATTTCTATCGTTTATTGAATATACAAAGAAACAAAAAAAGGGTAACTTACCCACCTACCAGCCCAACCCTACACACACACAAAACAAAACAAAAAAAAAACAAATAAATGAGTGGGACTTTTAATTCTATGATCTGGTAATATATATCTTTACTATCATAATTGTCTCTCCTCCTCTCTCTCTCTTTCTCTCTATCTCTCTCACTTTCAAAAGATTTTTTACCTGTAATGTGATTTTTGCATTATACTTTGAGAAGGAGGTGAAAAGACCAAAAAAAAAAAAGCATTAAAGAAAAGGATAAAAAAAATAAATGCAAAACAAAAAAAACAAAAACAAGAAAGATATTTCTTCTTTATTGGTATAATTCAGTCTGTTGAATCAACTAATCTATATTGTCAGACCGACATTGCATTTCAATTTATAGAGACAGAAACTATATTTCATTCGCCTCTTTTTTTTTCTCCTTTTTTTTGTTTTTTTTTTTACGTATATTTATTACTCTCAATTTAGGGAGGACATCTCTCTCTCTCTCTCTCTCTCTCTTTCTCTCTCACCCTCCCACATAACCCACCTAGCTATCTACTCTGCCTTGCTGCAAACTATAAAGAAAAAAACAAAATGAAAGAAAAGAAAGGAAAGAGACCTTTATGGAACATCTAAAAGATTTTTTGAAACTAGTGATTTTTTTTATTGATCATTAACATAAATTATATTCATGTGTATATATGTATGAATGAATATGTATGTATGTTATATATATATATATACACACACAAACATGTACATTTATATACATACATATGCATATATATATGTATACACATATATAGATAGATTATATATATGTATATATAAATATGTGTAAATATTATACACATACATATATACACATGTACATGTAGGTATATGTGTGTGCATGAGAGATGCACACATATAAATGTGTGAATGTATATGTATATATATATGTGTGTGTGACCATGTATATATACAAACTTATATAGATATATACACACATACATCATATGCAGTTATATACCTTATATATACCATATATATATATATATATATAAATGTATAAGAGGTGTGTGTGTGTAAAAGAAAATTGGGCTTTTTGCTGGTATCAGTTTTCTACTGGACAAATTTACACACACACATACGCACACACATTTAAAAAATAAATCAAAGTTTTTTTTTTTTTCAATAAAGTAATATGATGGTTCTATCATTGTTAATTTAAGCCATCAAAATTTATTCTAGGAGTACTCTGATAATATATATTCTTAGTTTCTCGTTTTATTCAATAATCCCCTAGACTAGTTGAACTGAAACATTTCATAGACAATGCAAGTGATTTCCATAGTTTTAGATTTCCAGTCAAGTCAGACTGCAAGGCCAAATATATTTGTGACAAGCACACAATATCTGTCTGTCTATCCCCATAGAAAATGTTAGAAAATATATGTAATCTTGATTGTACCAAATGTTTATTATCTTTCCCAGCTACTTTTAATTCTTCTGCTTGTTTTTAACCAACTATAAATCATTTGCAATATCTTAGCTAAGCAAGTGAATAAAAGAAAACAATCAAATGGTAGTTTTAATGTTACTTATTCCATAGAAAACACTGATTAAAAATTCTGCAAATAAATATTGAATTGATAACTGACCAAAAGTCTTGATTGCAAATGATTTTAACAACTATAAATTTTTTAAAATGGTAATTTAATGTCTTATATAGATTTCTGTAACTTCTGACTGATGAACTTTGAAAAGAATCCAATAGTTGGAAGCAATGTGACCACACACTGAGAAAACATCTATTGTCTGGCCAAAACGATGTTTGTCTGCTAAGATTTTGTAGTTTGATTTACTACAAACTTGAAAATCTGCTTACAATTTCTTTTTGGCACTTCTATCAGTAAATAGATATATATCAACTACAAAGCTACTTAGGTTTAAGATATTTAATATAATAATAATAACAATATAAAGATAATAAATAAATACATATACATACATACATACATATATATATATATATATATATATATATATATATATATATATATATATATATATATAAAAGAAATATCAGCCAGACACAGATTCTGAGCACTTTGATAGAGAGAAAAGACCAAACTTAATTCATCTTATTCAAGTATATCAAATCATTTTGTATAGCTAGATTTCCTTTTATTTTTTATTTCTCTTCTTCTTCTACTCTTAGATTTTTTAGGAAATCTTTCAATCGTTTATGTAATATTACATTCTAATAGAGTAATTAGAAATAACTTCATCACTTGAAGTCATTTAGATTTCTTACAGTGCCATCATCATCATCATTGTCATTTAACATCTACTTTTCCATGCTTGCATATGTCAGACGGAACTTCTTGTGGAAGATTTTCTACAACCAGATGCCCTTCCTATCACCAACCCTCACCTTCAAGTAAACTTATATTTCCTCTTGGACAGATAGACAGACACATTTTTCACAGAACATTGCAAATTAACGACAATGCTTGTATGATGGTGATGCTCTTTTACAATCATCACATGATGTCTAGACAGGGGCAAATACAACACACACACACACACACACATCATTTAATTTCACTGTTCCTTGCTAGCATAGAATAATGAAAGTTAAATGATGATGATGATGATGATAAATGTATATATGAGCGAATGAGTCCTCAACACCACATTAGTTGATAAATATTCATTATTTGTGGGTTGACAAAGCTACCATTGGTTTCAAATCCAACTGAAACCAACTTTGCCTTTCATTCTCCCATCGTCTTCATCGTCCTCTTGACATTACTGTCTTCAAGTTCTAGGATTCTTAAGGCTGGTTACCCAGTTTCCATGGTATATAAGCCACCAAGATCACAACATTTCCCTTGAATGGGACACCAGTCTATTTAAGAGTTAATTATAGTTGAGTGGATTGGAACAATGTGAAATGAAATGTTTTCCTCAAGAACACAACACACTGCCTGGTTCGGGAATTGGAACCATGATCTTGCAATCATGAGTGCAACACCATAACCATTAACACTGATAAAATAAAGTGATTGTTGTAAATGAATGTCATTCATTTCCAATATTCTTCAAAAACATGTCTGGCCTTGCCATGAGAAAATATTACCTTGCTTTGGACACAGGTGAGGGTTGGTGATAGGAACAGCATCTGGCTGTAGAAAAATCTGCCTCAATAAACTCCATCTAACCCATGCAAGCTTGGAAAAGGGGTCATTAAAATAGTAATGATGTTGTACCCTGTAAAGGATAGATAAACCCAGAGTGGGTTCAATGACTATCTAGCAATAGCATAGGCCTTCAGAAATTCCAGGTTGTTGTCCATCATGTTAGAAGACCACTGCAAGTGAGGCACCCCTTAACTTCGTTAAAGTGTGTCTCTAGAACCCTCTTCAGACCTAGGTTATGTCTGCTCCAATAATCAGTGATGACTTGGTCAGTGAATCTTCTGTGACGATCAACAATCAATGGCAAGATGAGCTGCTATGGATCATACTATCCCAACATGTTTATGCATATAAGTGGGGACCAGATGTGAACTTACTCACTGAAACTCCAAACACTTGTTAGTCAGAGCCAGTTCAACCCATCCCATCTAAATCCTGCCACAAGTACAAACAAGTTGTAATAATGGATTACTGTCTGGGCTGAAGTCATGAACCCATCTTTTTATATATGTTTTTTTAGAAACTTCCTCAGTCGTTTCAGATTTGAAGGTCATTGAAATTTAGGTTTGCTGCAACCTTATTCTATATGATGTTTTGGCTTTGAGAAATAGCTGCCAAAATTTCTCAAATTTCATGTCAACATTATTTCGAAATAAAACAATAATATATTTGATAAATAGAGTGCTAGAAACAAATCTATTTCAGAAAGAGAGTTAGTTCCTGCTATACTCTCAAGCACATTGAGCAGCAAGTTAACACCACAAGTTTCTGTTGGCTGTGGTTTTCTCTGCTTCTGGCATTGTGATATTGGTCTTTCTCTTATTGGTCATGAATGTTCTGTGCTATGTACTCTTCAGAATTCCTCTCTTTTCCCCTCTGGTGGTGTCCACTTGAAAGCTGTTTTAGCATGGTGTTGTTCTGGTAACCAGAGTGTGTAACTTGTTAGTTTTTATCTTCATTCTGTGACATTTTTCACTATGTGGTCTTGTGTTGCCTCTTTTTAGAATGTCTTCATTGGTTATGGGACCTTGCCAGTACATTCTCAGAATCTTAAACTCATGGATTCTGAGAGAGTACTTCAATATTTTATTTTAACTACTCAGCAACATCTTCTACCAGGTGCTTTCTTTTGTTTTTGGTTTTTAGCAGAGGTTCTTTTTTTTATGAGGGAGGGGGTCATATGTAGCTTTAGATATAATATATCTATAAATTTAAAACAATTATGTATGTATTTTTTAAATTATAAATTGGAGAAAAAGGGGGAAAATGGTAAAAAGATAAGAAGAATTATGTAATGTAAAGCTGCAAAAAAATTTTTTTGCAAGAATAAAGGAAAGAATAAAGACATTGTTCTTATTTTTCTTTACTTTTTTTTTTGTCTTTTTGGCTAACATTGTAATCATTATTTTGAAATGATCACCTTTGTGTGAAACACCCAGATTGATTATATTTCGCTTTTTTCTCTTTTTCTCTTTTTTTCTTTTGTTTATTTTTTTTTGTTAATTCTTTTTCCCCGAATTTTTCATTTATTTCTTATTTTTATTTTATTTCATTTTTTTTTTTGCTGAATAAAAAATAACAAATGTAAGAAAAGAGTCATTTATATCAAATAGGTATTTAAATTGATTCTCAGCTATAGAACATAAAAGTTAATATATCAGATTAAAAGGTTAGGAATATTGAAATTCAATAGAGGAATAGTTCTAATTGATTGAATTATTGGAAGGCCTCTGTTCCAGATGAAGCTTAGAGATGAATCAAAACATAGACACGCATGTATGAAAATTATATATATATATATGCATATATATATATATATATATATATATATATATATATATACATACACACACACACACATACAGATAGGCACATATATAATTATATACGTATATATCTATAGACATATATGCATATGTATATACAAATATGTATGCATATATATATATATATATATATATATATATATACATTTACATATATATAATTATATGTGTATATATATGTATATATATATATACACAAACAAGTACACATGTATACATGTGTGTACATTTCTTGTGTGTGTGTGTGTATATGCATAGGTGTATGTATGTGTGTAGAGGTATACATGTATTTGTGTATGTGTGTGTGTTATAAATTGTGTACTGCTAAAAGAAACAGCTCAGTGGTGCGATAAGTGGTAACATTTTACTAAAAGACGAGAAAATTTTTTTTTTTCTCAAATATAATTCAATGAGTGCAAATGAATAAAATAACAAAAAACAGTAGAAGAAAAAAAGCAAAGTAAAACAAAATAATTCCATTGTGAAGTGCTAACATTTCTTTCTTTCTTTTTTTTTTGTTTCTTTGTTTAAACTTGTTTTACACCAAATAGATCAAACTAAAAATTTAAAAAGAAAAATTATATAAAACAGAAATATACATAAAGCGGGAAATATATATATGTGAGTGTGTGTGTGTGTAGTATACACACATTTATACTCTCTCTCTCTCTCTCTCTCTCACACACACACACGCACACACACAAATGTGGAGAGAAATGATCAAAAAACTGAATTATAGAATTTACCACCTTTTGTGTGTTGTTACATAATAACTGTGGTAATCACTGAGCTATAGATATTGTTGTTTATATCAATATTTGGAGTGCAAGGGAATTCTTCTCAAAAAACAAAACTACATGCACATGTGTGTGTGTGTGTGTGAATACATACATACTCCCATATATATTTGTGTTCATGTGTGTGTATGTTTGTATATATGTATCAAACAGGTAAATGTGTTGAAGGAGGGAAGAATACACAAAGACACAAAACAACTGAATGAGATAAAGAAAGACAAGGGGAAAAAAATTGACATGCAAAATAGGAATATATATTTTTTTTACTCTTTTCATGCTTGAGACTTTGGTCATGATTTTGGGGTGGATTTCTTCATGCACACACAAACACACACACATGCACACACACACACATACACATATATATATTTATATCTGAAACATGCTTGAAAGTGATGGCTATAAATCCAATATTTAGCTTAGGTTATCCAACATTATCTATCTTTATCTAATCATCCTTTCATCTGAAACTGTGCATAAAGTGGATGGAGACAGAGAGAGAGGTGAAAAAAATAAAAGAACCATGAAAATCATCTTCATGTCAAATCATCATGCATATATATATATATATATATATATATATATATATATATATACACACACACATATCATATATACTATATATGAGAGTGTTTGGTGGAAGACGGTATAGATATAAATGTCTTCCAACAAACATTCTCATATGTGATAGATGTGTGTATTGGTTTAGGAAACAATGCATAAATAATATGAATAGCAAGTATATATATATATATATATATATATATATATATATGTATATGTATGTATGAATGTATGTATATATACACACATAAATATATATATACACTAGATATGACACATGACACAGTGTGCATCTATATACACTCATCTTAATCCCCCATAGGTAATATTTCTACATCAACGTTTGAAAGGGCAGGAATAAAATATCTCCAGTGACATTTAAATTATGTATGTGCATGTACATAATTTATATAACTATATATATGCATACATCTCCATCTGTGTGTGTGTGTGTGTGTGTGTGTATTACGTATCATATGTATATATATATTTTTTATATATGTATATCACATGTATATATTATCCATATTTTTTTATATATGTGCATTATATATGTATACATATATTTTATATATATATTTATACATATATATATAGTTATATATTTTGAATATATATACATTATATATGTATTTATGTATTATATATATTATATATTTTTTTTTTTTGTGTGTGTGTGTGTGTGTGTGTATATATATATATATATATAGAGAGAGAGAGAGAGAGAGGCTGCTCTGTTCCATGTGGGTGGTTTTGCAACAAACCAAAACAAACAAACAAAAGTATTCAAAACCAATAAGGTTGAATTCTTTGCTTTCTTTTTTTATGTCAGCTGAAGAAGTTTACTATTTTTTGGTAAAGTTAATTTCACAAAACTTTTAAATGGCTGATAATCTACAGGATAAAGATCAAGAGAATTTTGGAGATGTGAAATTTGCTTCTTCTGTTTTTTTTTTTTGTTTTTTTTTTTTTTCTTTTTCTACCACCTCCACTAACACAAAATTATGGTTTCCATAGATATTTGGAAAGATGATTGTGATAATGGAATATCATACTAGTTGAATGTATTGTAGAATTTAGTTTTGTTATGGAATAAGTTTCATAGTCTCATGGTTTCAAATTCTATCTCTTGACATGGCACTCTCAGTATGTATCTTCTACTGTAGTTTTGTGCTAACCAAAGTCTTGGGTGTGAAATTAATAAATGGAGACTACACTGAAGCCCATCGTGTGTATGTATGAATATTTACATTAGGCATGAAACCTAAAGCTGTGAGCTGGCAGAATCATTGCTATGCTGGGCAAAATACTTAGTGGCATCTCACCTGTCACTACGTTCTGTGTTCAAATTCCACCGGGGTCAATTTTGCTTTTCATCTTTTTGGAGTCGAAATAAATACCAGTGAAACACTGGGGTCAATGGAATCAACTAGCACCCTCCTACAAAATTTCAGGCCTTGTGATTGTAGTAGAAAGGATTATTATTATTATTATAAGCCCTTATACCTCCAAAATCAAATTTAGAATTATGTATTAGGCTGTAGCGATACCCCCACCTCCACTTTTATTTAGAAAAAACAATAATGCAATAAAGCTTTATTAATTTTTCGATTATTTTTTTTTATTGTATATCAATATATTCTATATGAAATATTAAAAACTAATATATTGTATTATAGTAGATTATCTGCACTTGCTGCAATTATGCAACACTATGTTATGTAAGATATTTTAAGGCTTTTAGCCCTTTCCCTGTCCAAAGAATTTTCATTAACTTTGCTGCTTGTTTTCAGACGTTTAGTTAGCTCTTGGTTTAGGCTTTCTGAGTAATATAAATCTTTTCTTTTCATAAGTCCCAAGTTACACTGGTGGCCGAAAAAAATTAGGAAAATATATCATGCCTAATGAATGTAAATCAGGAAAGT